>NC_034599.1:64475893-64518591 GCF_900095145.1 Mus pahari | reverse complement strand
GAGGAGGAGGAGGAGGAGGAGGCGGAGGAGGAGGAGGAGGAGGAAGAGGAAGAGGAAGAGGAAGAAGAATCCAGGCCAGATTCATGGGAGACCATGTCACTTCTTTCCCAAAGAATCTGAAGGAGTTTTTAAAAATCACCATCTCCATATGGCAAGCGAGGTGGTAGCAGAGACTTTTGGTGAAGAAGCAGAAAGAAAGTCAGATGGAAATCTCCTGCTGGACCGCGTGGGGAGTGCTCAATGCCCCCGCCACAGGCTTCTGATGATGGAACTTTAGTTGCTGAACATGAAGATAATTTCAGCACCCTACAATTATGTGCCTAATTAAAATTAAGAAATTAGAACACAGTTAAAAGGAATAATATTTTGCTCACAGCTAATTTCATTAAAGTATTAATGAATGGGGCTCTTTTTATGGCCAGAGGGCGACCACTTTCTGCAGAGTACTTCCAGGCGAGCTAATTTATTCATGCATGTGAAACAGTCCAATGAGAAATGAGGGAGCCGACAACTGCTGGTCCTAATTAAAATATTTAAAACATCATGTCTATTTTCTTCCATCTAGCCAAATACGTAAGCGGGAACCAGCATGGTGCCAATTAACATGGAGAAAGCAAACACAAACACCCATGGTTTCTGATTAAAATGCACATTATTGCACCATGCAATATATTGTTCGGCACATATATGTAAATGTTTAATTAACCTGCATCTAAATCTCAGCCACATTCAAAAATCGATACTTTAATCCCCAAACAAGTGGCAGTCTGTGTAGGGAGACGCTTACTTATTTATCACAGTCTTTTATTCAAACCTAATTTGAAGCTGTGAGTTGAAGCATCTCTTAAGGGGAAGGGTGGGGAGAAGAGTGGCTTGGCAGCCTCCCCTTCAGACTGCAGTGAGATTGTTAGTCGCCAAAGACTTGTGAGAGGAACGAGGTTAGCCTCAGGTGATATGAAATTTTTCATTAATAATGCAGGGGGAAGTGTGGACCCAAAACCGTTTGTCAGCCTGGTCATCGTCAAAGTAACCACACACACACACACACACACACACACACTGTTCTTCCCTTTGTTAACCTGAGACCTATCTCTCAAGGCAACTCCAAAGACATCCTTGCTGTGTGGGTGCATGACGGAGGAAAATGCTGGAAACTCAGAGGAGAGGGTTTTTGAAAGTGTCACAGTATTCATTTCAAGCCCTCTCCAGATGTTAAAAGCCACGCTGCTGCAAGAGTCAGCACTCCTCTGCTTCTGACCCCAAGGGTTCGTACATCGGTTACTTTTAACTTCACAATCCCGCGAACCGATAGGGCGAAATGACACAGGATGAGACTCAGACCTCGAACCCATTTCCTTTGGCTTTAGAATCATTCCAACTAACCACCTTGATTAAACCAGATTCATTTCCCACTTACATAGGAAAACGGCAGATTTGTTTTTGAGACAGGTCTCAAGTACTCTGGACTGGTGAAAGTCACCAAGTAGCTGAGGGTGGTGTTGAACTTTTGATCGTCCTGCCTCCACCTCCCAAGTGCTAGGGTCACAGGTGTGCACCACCACACCTTGTTAATGCAGTGTTGGGGATTGAACCCAGGGTTTCATGCAGGCTAGGCAAGCCCTCTTCTCACAGAGCTATATCCCTACCTAAATGTAATAGTCTTAAGAAAACTACTTGCTGACCCATTGAGCTATTCTTCTTGGCCTTTTGAGCAGTTTTTTTCAAAGTATGGGGGATGAGAATGTATTATACAGGTTTGTTTTTTTTCTTTGTAGGTTTTCTTCTTGAACCTACTTTTCATCTTTTTTTCAAGACAGGGTTTTTCTGTGTAGCCCTGGCTGTCCTAGAACTCACTCTGTAGACCAGGCTGGCCTTGAACCCAGGGATCCACCTCTCTGCCTCCTAAGTGCTGGACTAAAGGTGTGTGCCAGCACCACCCAGTGCAGTTTTCCATCTTATCTGTAGCAATGTTCTGATGCAGACTATTAGCAAACCTGGAACATACCATGTGACCTTGAGAACACCCAGTGTTCTTTCTACAGCACCATGGTCCCTGATTGTCAACTTTGACATTACAGGGAAAATTACAAGTCCAAAAAGGGGGAGAGAATGTTCCTGCAACTGCCAGCAACAACTCAGGGTGGACAGGTCACGGACTAGGCTGATGACGCCACCAAGTAGAACTGAAATCAGAAAGAAAGATCCTTGAGAGAAGGGCTTGTCTTCCTGTGACCACAGGCTGTGGGGTCGCTTATCCAGTCCTGCTCCCCTAGAAAGGGTATCACTGTCTCATGGAATTGCTCCTGAACCAGGGAAAGCCAATGAATGAGTCAGTATAAAAGTACTTGGATCATACCACATTCTGTGTGTGTGTGTGTGTGTGTGTGTGTGTGTGCGCGCGCATGTGTAGGCCCCAGAAGTCAACCCAGAGTGTTATTTCTTAAGAGCTATCCACCTTGTTTTTTGAAACATGGTTTCCCCACTGGCCTGGACTAGACTGGCTGGCTAGACAGAAAGCCCCCAGATATGCGCGTTTCCTCCTCTCCAGTGTTACAATGATAAGAATATGCCACCATGCTATTTGCTTTATTTCATTTTTATTTTTTATGCATGTGGGTGTCTTGACTGCATGCATGTCTATTCACCAAGTGCATCCTTGGTGCCCTTGAAGACCAGAAGAGGGCACTGGATCCCCTGGAACTAGAGTTACAGGTGGTCATGGGCTGTCATGAGGGTGCTTGGAATCAAACCAGGATCCTCTGAAAGAGCAGCCAGTGCTCTAACCACTAAGCAATCTCTCCAGTCTCTCCTTCTACTGCATCTATATGGCTCCTTTGTTTATTTCTGCCACTAAGTTGAACTTCATTGCTAACTTAATGGTTAACTTTCAATGTCTGCTCATTCTCTGCGTCTGGAGTCGGTGCTTAGCTAATGTGGGATGATGCTGCTGGTCACATGACAGTGAAAATTAATACTCACTTGTTAGACAGAAAGATATGCATGGGGTACTGATTATTTAATACTTAATAGTAACTACATACGGCTGATACTGTTGTTTGGCCACACTGAATAACTAAAACGTAAAAATGACTTGCTTTGGAACCCAGAATTACAAACTAATAAATTACAGAGAAAGGGTATGCTGCTATAGTCAGAGCTAAGCTCAGGCACTAACTACTTTTCTCTTACAAAGCAGAAAAACAAGAGCACTCAGCTAGGGGTGAGGCAAATTTCACAGGTGAGCAACCACACCATATAGAACACACTGGATGAGGGCTGGGGAGATGGCTCTGCTTCCAGAGGACCCGAGTTCAATTGATTCCTGGGACCCGACCCACATCAGACGGCTCCAGGGGATCTAATTTATCCAGCCTCAGTAGGTTCCTGCACTAATGTACACGCGCGCGCACACACACACACACACACACACACACACACACTCAAACTGGGTATCCACTGAGGGGTGAGAAGTACAAGCTCCAAGAAGAATTTTGTTCTTGATGATTATTTTAACAAGCATTGGGAGATACTACAGAACAGCTCTTGGAAGCCAGAAAGCATCCAAGATTGGGATGTAGAGACATTCAGCACTCAACTCTCAGGAATACTGATCTGAGTATGTACAAGAAATATAGACTCCCATGTCTGTTAAAAGGATGGACAGTAAGAAGGAAAAACAAGAATTAGTGCACCCATGGGGTCAACAGCCTCTTTGTTCTCATTTGTAAATATATGTGCACCCAGAAAGACCAGCTCAGCCAAGAAGTAGAGGTATATAGTCACAGGATAGCGTGATGAGAGTCAGTAGAGAGACACTGGTCCTCTCTCACATGCCCACTTTCAGTCAGTGTCTAAGTCATCAGTAGAATCAGCAAGACCTCCTACAACTTGCTAGTGAAGGAGAGCTGTAGGCATCTGGGCTACACACCAGTTTGTAATGTGTAGACAGGTGCATATGCACATATGTAAGCATGCACGTGGGGGCCAGAGGCCCACACTGGGTGTCCTCCCCCATGATTCTCCGGTTCATTTTATGAGAGTCCTTCAGTGAACCTGGGGTTCCCCAATTCAGCTAGACTAGCTAGCCATTGAGGTCCTGGGGTTCTCCCTTCTCTTCCTTCCCAGCACCGGGAGTTTAGGTGCAAGCTGCCACACCCTGCTTTTTACACGGGTTCTAGGAACTGAAGTCAGGTCCTCATGCTTGCACAGGGAGCAGGTGACTGATGGAGGCCCTCTCTGGCTCCTCTACCTTTGTAACAGGTGTTGAATCCAAGGTCTTGACCAGGCTAAGCATCCATTCTGCCACCGAGCTGCATCTCGGTGCCAAGTTGTCTTCTCAGACAAAGTATCCTGCATGTTTGTGGGTTGTTGATTTCAGCCTGTGTCGTCAGAAATGTCAAGGTTTTTATTTTCCCATTACTGAGATCATTTCAAAGAGCTGGCTAATATCCCATTATTTTTAATCCCTTCTATCTTATCTGCTCTATATTCAATTTCCCAGTTTCTTACATTTGAAGTTATTCAATATTCTAATTATAAACACATTCTCTTATAATGCTTCAACATGTAAATTAGGGTTTCAAGCATTTGATATAGTCAGAGCCAGTGTGAAATGACTTGGTATTTCAAAAGATTTGTTGTTTTTTTTAAATGTTGTTCAAAAGGGTTTCCTCCCTTTCATCAAAAATAGTTTTTCCCCCTCCGTAATATAGCTTGGTTATGGTTCCCCTCCCTCTACTCCTCCCAGCTCCTCCCTACCCACCTCCCATCCAGATCTGCCTGCTTTCTGCCTCTCACAAGAAAACAAGCAGGTTTCTAAGGGATGATAATAAAATAAAACATGATAAGATAGAACAAAAACTAATACATCACAATAGGACAAAAAAATCAACAACAACAACAACAACAACAAAAAAAAACCCAGAAAGACAAGGCACACAAAACTGATACAAATACAGAGACCCACTGTTCACACACTCAGGAATCCTATAAAAACACTGAACTGGAAGCCATTGTATATAAAGGCAAAGGACCTATAGAATAAAAAGAGAGAAAAATATATAAATAAAATCTACTTTAAAATTAAGAGAAAAATAAAATAAAAATAAAACCCTGACATGACATTATAAACAAGGGACCTCCTAAGATACCTCTGAGCTTGTTTTCCACTGGCCATTCACAGGTACCATACATCTACCCTTAAGGGCAGTTTGTTTCCCCACCAAGACTCCCTGGGAGAAAACTAAATTCTCATTTACAAGTGGTATCAATTGGAGGTAACTTCTGGGTTAGAGATGGGGACTTGTGTCTGCTTCTCCTTTTGGCTCTAGGACCCCCAAAAGATTTGTTTTTGTTTTTGTTTTTGTTTTAACTCCCTTTCTGTGTGTAAGTTAGACTTCTGAAATTTTAATTTTCAAGAAAGAAAAAATATATATACAAAATGCAACAAAACAGATCTCTAAGACAAAGCCTGTATTTTTATGCATCTTTAGTCAGACAAACATTAGTCCTCAGGAACTGGAGTCACTATTCCACAGAATATAAGCCTACTGTTTTCCTGGTATGCAGATAGGTTGTTGTCATAGATCCCCACAGTAATGAACAACTCCTCAATATTTAATAAGGCTGGCATTCCTGTCCCCAGGCAGAGAGCTGAGACAGTTGGTAGCCAGCTACTAACTGACCATTAAAATACAGAATCTCCCTTTAAAATGTACTTCCCAAACAGGTTGTGTCACCTACAGTGGAGCCCGAGTGCCACCCTCTGCAGGGAGGTGGCCTGAGGAAAATATGCAAGAACAGTCAGCCAGCTGGCTAAATATTCAAACCTGGTTTCAACACAATCCAGTTTTGTGGCAGGGTTTTTTAAAAAGCGAGAAGCAAAAGCCCTTTTCTCTGCTGTGCCTTCAGCACATGTAGAAGTGAGGGGGACTACGGGGGACCATGGAGTTCTGCGGATGCTGGAAGACTCTGTGGGCTGGGGATGTGCTGCAGCTGCTAGGATGCTTTGCCTCCATGTCGGAGACCTTGACGGAGCTCTCCCCACACCACATAAACTGGACATGGTGGCCCGTGCCTGTAATCTCAGCACCGAGGTGGTGGAAGCAGGAAGATTAGAAGTTCAAGGTCATCTTGAGCTACATAGCTAGGTGGAGGCCAATCTGGGATGCATGGACCTTTTCTCAAATAAACAGTTAACTGTTTCGGGATTGCTCGTTTCCCTCCTATTTATGTTTATTTTCTCATAGCAGTGTTCGGAGCTGTCTTCTGGGTGGTTTGTGAAGATAAACACATTGTTAACAATAACCCTCACTGACTGAACCTCACTGATGCAGAGCCGTAATACTGTAGCATTTTCAGGCTTTAGTGGATTTTTATTTTTTAATTCAAGGAACAAAAGAAAAAAAAAAAAAAGCTAGTGCTAATGGTACTGCCTAGAGATCCGGGGAATCACTAATACAATTAGATCGTTTTCTGAACAACAAAGACTATCATAATGAGTTCTCCTGGTCGTATTAGCCATTAGGAAGAAATGGTTGGCTATAACTATAATTCCAGGTTAATACAAATATTCCCACGATCTCATTAAGCTTACAGTTTAAAAATAATTTTTAATTAAAAATGTTAAATATTCTATTTATTTATTCATGGGATGCGGCATGCACAGGCTCCTCAAGTATACACAGGTCAGAGGACACCAGAAGGGAATTGGCTCTCTCCTCCCACCATGTGGGTTCCAGGGACCAGAACTCAATTGTCCTCAGGCTTCCAGCCAGTGCCTTTACCTACTGAGCCATCGCACCAGTACCAGTTTATAAACTCTTGAGTGGGCTTCCCACCATTGTTACCAGTACTTCACAAGACCTATTTGGTTTGTTTGTTTGTTTGTTTGTTTGTTTGTTTGTTTGTTTCTCTTTTGACAACAGTAGAAAGTCTTGCTTTTTTTTGTTGGGGGCAGGGCTGCTTTTCACAAGGAAACATCAGGAAATGAAGCCAGCCTATTGTGGATGCCCTGGTGTTGGAGAGAGAGAGAGGGGGGGGAGAGAGAGAGAGAGAGAGAGAGAGAGAGAGAGAGAGAGAGAGAGAGAGAGAGAGAGAGAGAGAAAGGGAAGAGGAGGTGGAAGGAAGATGGCCTGGAAAACACATGAACCACATGGCCTGGAAAAGCTGCAAGTAGCAAGGGGTCTGTTTCATAGCTGGGGAATCAATTAGTACAGTGATAGATCTGCCCAGACTAGGCATACAGTTTATGTACTGACTGATTTTTGTGTGTTAACTTGACACAATGCGGAGTTATCACAGAGAAAGGAGCCTCTGTTGAGAAAATGCTTCCATGAGATCCAGCTGTAAGGCATTTTCTCAATTAGTGATGAAGCGGGGAGGGCTCATTGTGGGTGGTGCCATCCCTGGGCTGGTAGTCCTGGGTTCTATAAGAAAGCAAGCTGAGCAAGCCAGGGGAAGCAAGCCAGTAAGCAGCACCCCTCCATGGCCTCTGCATCAGCTCCTGCCTCCAGGTTCCTCCAGGGGAAGCAAGCCAGTAAGCAGCACCCTCCATGGCCTCTGCATCAGCTCCTGCCTCCGGGTTCCTCCTGCCTTATGTGAGCTCTTGTCCTGACATCCTTTGGTGATGAACAGCAATGTGGAAGTGTAAGCTGAGTAAATCCTTTCCTCCCCAACTTGCTTCTTGGTCATGATGTTTTGTGCAGTAGTAGAAATACTGACTAAGACAATTTATGAATATAATAACTGAGTTGTGTGCTTTTTATACGTGCTTATTGGGGTAAGAAATTACTGCAACACCTATCTTTAGCCTTTAAGTAGGAATTCCAAGACATGTAGTATCTGTTTTTAATTTTTAAAAATATTATTTTCTTAAATAATGTGTACATATGTCTGTTCATGTATGTGCACTACCTGATGTTGGTGCTGGGATTCAAACTCATGTCTTCTGCAAGAACAGTACAGGCTCTTACACACTGAAGAATCTCTCCAGTCCCTGCTTTTAATTCTTTGAAGAAATCCCATCATGTTTTTAATAAAGGCTACACTAATTTATGTTCCTGCCAACAGTGTACATAACTTCCAACATTTCTGTCTCCTCCTCAGCTCTTATTCTCATCTACCCTTAAAGGGCCCAGAGCTATGAGCTAATAGCTTGCTGTGGCTTGGTCTCCATAGCCCTGATGATTAGTGAAATAACTTCTCATCGACCCTAGTGATCACTTGGATGTCATTACTGAGAAATGTCTGTTCAAGTCTCCTGGCAGTTTTTGAAAGATTCATTTATTTATTGTTTTTATACATATGTGTGCCTGTATGAATTTATGTGTGCCACATGCACGCAGGAGCCCTCAGAGGCCACAGACTTCATTGGATTCTCTAGAATTGGAGTTACAGGTGGTTTTGATGCTCCACGTGGGTGCTGTGAACCAAGCGTGTGGGTCTTCTGTAAGAACAGTAAGTATTTTGAACTGCATATCTCTCCAGTACCTTTGCTATTAAAATAAAATCATGTTTAAAAATTTTTAGGAAAATCTTAGATATTTTGCATGTTGGTTCCCTGTGAGGTAAATGTTAGCCAATGCTCTCTCCCAAGCTGGTCTGCCTTTTGGCTCCTTCAGTGTTTCCTTTGCTGGACGAGAGCGCCGCCCATCAAGGTGGCCCCGCTTCTCTAGTTTGGGTTGTGTGGTCTGTCTTACATGTACTCAGATCTTAGAAACCACTGGAAAACCCAAATCTAGAAGTTCTTCCTCTAAGGATTTTGAGTTCCTTGAGGCCTCTGACCACTGCAGGTGTTGTGGTAAAGTCTTTGGTCCTTCCTGGGGTGATTTTTGTGTGCGGACAAACACGTGGAAGCTAACGGTGGTGCTCTGAATGGTGATACTCTCCCATAGGATCGTGTGTGTGAACATTTGATCCCAGATAGTGTCACTGACTGAGAAAGGTATGGAAATTTTAGGACCGGAGCATTAGTGGATGGCATATGTTGGAGGGGGTAGCCTTTGAGGGTTTACTGCTTCACCCCACTTCCAGCTCACTTGTGCCTCTCTCCCTCCCCCTCCTTCCTAGGTACATGGTTGAGATATAGAACTTTTGTATCAGTGTCATTTAAATAAACAGTTTCTTTGAGTGTTTATGATTTTGAAATTTTATATGCATTTGCTCATTCATATTCCATAAGACCCCATGATGTAGGTGTAACTAATTCCCATATAGATGTGGACACTGAAGCCTGTGACTACCCTGTAATGAATCTATAGGGCTGGGATTCAAACCCTAGCAGATCTGAGGCTGGAGTCCATATCATTCAAGAAGCCAGAAAAGTCCCGCTGTCTAACAGGAGACAGAAGAGCTCACAACCTGATCCTCAGACTGCTGATACCCTCCAGTATATTCAATGTTTTCCATATGGGAAAAATGAGAGATGCAGCTGAGGAGATGGCTGAGCCAATAAGGAACTTGGTAGGCCAAGCTTGAGGACCAGGGTTCAGATCCCCAGTATACACATAAATGTCAAGTAGGCATGAATACCCACCCGCTCTGTAATTTTGGAAGGAAAACAGAGATAAGAAATGCAAAAGCAAGCTGGCTGGCTGGAGTAACTCAATCAGTGGACTCGGTGCAAATTGGAGACCCTGCCCCTGTGTATGGAGAAGAGAGACTGAGGAAGACATTCAATATACAGGCATGTCACATGCACCCACAAACACATGCTCACCCACACATATGTAAAAAAGCAAAACTCACCCAGATACCACAAGTAAAAAATTTTAAAATAAGCAGATGAAACATAAGAATGAGGCTGAGGAGCGGGAGCACTGAGTGGGGCAGGCTGACTTCTTACAGCACAAGAAAAATATGTGGAGAATTCAGATTAGTTCATCAAAAGGTCAAAAGGGACTTTTTCTCCCTTTTGAGAAGATAAAGATGAAATGAGTGAGGAAGCCCCAAGGCTAACGAATAATTAGAGACATGTTCCACAGCTAATTGACGAGTCTAGGCTCAAGACAGGGCTGGAAGTCTCTTGGAGAGCCACCGCAGAGCGAGACACATAGAGGGCCCCTGGCTCACACGCGGTGACTTGTTGGCAACTGACAACCTGAGCAGTGACTTCATTAACCAAAGTCCTAGAGAGTTCTTTCCAGTGGCAAAGGCTCCTGGCTAGAGTTCCATCTTTATAAGTGACCTGCCAAGTTCTTGTTGCCACAGACGGGGAGTGCTGACAGGATGGGGGCTTCTGCTGTACTCGGCTTTTAAAATATTTTAAAAATTTATATATATTTATTTATTTTGGATTTTCAAGACAGGGTATAGCTACATAGCCCTGGCTGTTCTGTAACTCACCTTGTAGACCAGGCTGGCCTCAAACTCACATAGATATGCCTGCCTCTGCCTCCCAAGTGTTGGGACTAAAGGCGTGTGCTACCACACCTGGCATGTTCAGTTTGGGGGGGGTGGAATCATTTCCATATAATGTATTTGTTGTTATAGTTAGATTTAAGCCTCCTGATGGGAAAGACAGAGTCTGTCAGTTAATACCCAGTTGCCCTTTAATCGGTGATCCTCCTGCATCAGCTTCCCAGTGCTGAGAGGATGAGGTACATCAGCCTCTGTGTGTTCTAGTTTTATTATTTGAGAATTTCATACATGTTTTGGTCATATTCTTCCCCCTCCCCCAACTCCTCTCAGACACTCCCCTACTTCTCTACCCACCCAGCTTGGTGTTTTGTTTTCATCAAGACAAATTTGTGCTGGTCAGATATTCTTGGATGTGTGGTCTTCCACTGATGTATGGTCAACGAACTAAGTGACTACACTCTTAGAGAAAACTACCTCTCCCTCTCCTAGCAGCTAACAATTGACCACATATGGCTAGGGTAGAGACTTGGTAACCAAACCCCATCTGCATGCTGGGAATTCATGTGTGTAGCTGTCCCAGTGTGTCCAAAAGACAGTTCCTGTAGTCATCCGTTGCCTCTGGGTCTGACATTAATTCTGACTTATCTTCCACAATGATTGCTGAGCCTCAGGGGGAGGGGGTGTGGGACAGACATTCCATTCAGAGGGAAGGTTGTTTTGGTGGAAACAAGTGTAAGAAGCAGAAGGAAAGACGGGACATAGAGGGCATGGAAGAGTGTGCTCTCCTGACCATTCGGCAAATACAGAACACGAGGAACGGCTCGCCTCAGACCTGTAGACACTGCCCTCTGCTGATTCCCACTTTGTCAGCTTATAAAATATGGCCACCTTGATTTTGTTACTCTAAGCACCCAGCGCTCTTATCATGACACAGGAATCTTTGTTTCTCAGACTTCAGTTCTTCCAGTCTCTATTTTCCAAGCAAAAACATAGGAATTGTTATCGGCCACCTTCATAAGGTTTTGTGATCATTAACAGAAACAGAGTAAGTTCATGTGTATAAAGAATAAAACGGGGCTGGAGAGATGGCTCCGTGGTTAAGAGCACTGGCTGCTGTCGCAGGAGGACCTGGGTTTGGTTCCCAGCATGTACAAGGTAGTGCCTGTATGTAACTCCAGTTACAGGGATCTGATGCCCTCTTCTGGCAACTGCAGGCATAGCATATATACAGGATCCATGTACTTAAACATACATGTAGGAAAACTACTCATATACAAAGAGTGTGTGTGTGTGTATGTGTATATATATATGTGTGTGTGTGTATGTATATGTGTATAACATACATACACACACACATATATATATATATATACACACACACACATATATACACACACATACACACACACACATATATATATATATACACACACACATATATACACACACATACACACACATATATATATATATATACACACACACACACATATACACACACACATACACATATACACACACACACGCACACACACACACACATATTTAAGGAATAAAACAATGAGAACAAGCATCTTACTCTGGAGGAACTCTAATCAGGTGTTTGTTCTGTGCCAGGAATACACGGGGCAAGCCTTGCCCCAAAGGTCACACACTTGTTCTTGGGAAACAAATACAGACACTGACATAGCAAGCAGGAAGGGAAGCAATACTGGTGAGTTGCAGGACAGGGCCCATAACAGTACTGAGTGACTTTCTCTCTAGAGCAGCCAAGCCTAGGTGCTCCAAGAGAGTTTGTTCTTTCACATGTTTGTTTGTTTGTTTGTTTGTTTAGAGAGAGACATCATTATTCAGCCCTGGCCATCTCAAACTCACAGAGATCTACCTGCCTCTGCCTTCTGAATGCTGTGATTAAAGGCGCAAGCCACCATGCCTGTGGCTCCAAGAGTGTGTTTATAAAGTTAAATCTTTGGGATTTGGGGTGTAGTTCAAGTGTCATTGCACTTGCTGGGCATGCATGAAGCCTTGGGTTTGCTTTTCAGCATACATTAATTAATTAATTAATTTACTATTAATTAATTTATTTATATTAAAATTCTTTAAGTGTCAGAGCAGGTGTTACAGGTTTAAACATAGCTCCAAATTAAATACCAGTGGCATAATATTTTACAATAACTGACAAAACACTAAAACATAGAATTAAAGATCCTGAAGAACAGATGCCCTGAATATTATGCAAGTGCCTGGGTTTTGTTCCAAGCACTGAAATAAAATAAATAAATAAAAGCAAGTAAACAAGTTTCTAATACACTCCCACCAGTGATGTGATTTAGTAATTTAGCTTCTGCAGACCTCAGTTTACTCACCTCTAAAATGGTGGTATTATTACTATTACTATTATTATTTCCTTTCAGAGGCAAGGTCTTACTATGTAGCCCAGGCTAGCCTCTAACTCACACTCCTTTAACATTCCAGGAGCTGGCATTCCAGGTGTGCACCACCTGGTCTGATAAACACAGGGATGACACAGCAGTATGTTTTCCATATGGTTGTTGTGGAGATGGAATGAGGGGTTACACGTAAAAGTGCTCTGTAAGCTTTAAAACTGTCACTATAATTATTACTAATTATAGGGTGTGGAGGGAGACTAAAGAAGTAGAGAAGAAAACAAGGTAGATAGAAGACAACACATGCTCGAGCATTTGCTGAGGTGTTTGGCAACCAGGAGAAGCAGCCACAGGGCTGGAGAAGTTTTGGTCCCAAAACCTGAGATATGCCAGCTGCTGTTGCTAGCTGACCAGGGATGGAAGGGTGGGTCAGGTGTGACGGCCATCACTGTCAACGTGATAGGGTTCAAAATCACCATGGAAACAGATCTTTGGACCTACCTGTGAGTGAGATCTTTTTAAATGAATCCACTGAGTTGAGAAGGCTGACTGTCACCATGGGCAGTACCATCTCATAGGATCCAGGACTGAATAAGGAAGAGAAAGAGTTGTGCAAAGGCCCTCATTTCTCTTTCCTTCCTTATTGTGAACACAGTATGACCGATCAACTCAAACCCCAGCTGCCATGATGGACCCTCAAACCCTTGCTTCCTTCAGTCATTCTTGTCAGGTATTTCGTGCCAACGATGTATAAAACGGTGCTCACACAGATATTTGGGAGAATTCCAGGTCTATCCAACAAGTCTCTGCCTCGGTTTCCTTAGTCTCTGGTTTTGTGTCTTCACCCACGCTCTGGATATTTTATTTGGGGAAAAGTATCTGTGGTAGTTTAAATAGGAATGGCCTCCATAGGCTCATATGTTTGAATGCTTAGTCATCAGGGAGTGGCACTGCTTGAGAAGGATTAGGAGGTGTGGCCTTAATTGGAGGAAGTCTGTCAGTGGCAATGGGCTTTGAGGCTTCAAATACCCAAGCTGGACCCAGTGGCTCTCTTCCTGCTGCCTGTGGATCCAGATATAGAACTCTCAGCTCCTTCTCCAGCACCACTGCCTGCCTGTGTGCTGCCATGCTCCCCACCATGATGATCATGGACTAGCCTTCTGAAGCTGTAAGCCGGCCCCAACTAAATGCTTTCTTTTTATAAGAGTTGCCATGGTCATAATATCTCTTCACAGTATAGAACAGTGGCCGAGATAGTATCCTTCCTGCCTGTGAGTACTACCACCAGAATCATCTGTCCCCTCAGGCTCACCCCATTGCCTACTGTAGTCCTGGAGGACCACACAGAGGCAACTCACCCCCAACGTCTGCAACCTGTTGTTTTTCTTGACTACAACCTCCCCTGGGGAGGTCCATCCAAGCCACAAGAGGGTCAGTCTGAGCTTGCCAGTGGACAAAGAGAAGAAGCGGCACCTGCAAAGCCGTAGCACAGGGACGACAGTGCCACCAAAGAACTCAGGCATTGGAAAAGGCAGAAGTGGAGCACTGCATGAACATGGAGGTGGGATCTGGACAGAGAAGAGCTGACAGCGGCAGGGAAAGGATATTGGCCTTGGTCCTGGATAGTGAGACCCATAGCGGGTGCTGATGTAGGCTCATGACACACCTGTCAAGAAGTCACCCTGCCCACGATAGTAGAAAGAATTTGAAGAGCCTGTGAGGAGGACTGAACCAGTGCAGCTTGTTAGAAAGAGACTCGAGAGCCTTGTAAGAGAAGAAGCCAGCCAGGAGGAGTCAGAGACTAGATAGCTATAGGAAGGAGAACCAAAGAACATATGCACTGAGTCACAGAGCTAACCACACTATCAAACTTGGAACACTTCCATCTTCCTCTGAGAAGGGAATCCATCCCTATTCCTCATCTTCCCAACCCCCCTCAGCCACAGAAAACTCCCTAACCCCTCGAGCATGCCGGTCTCAGGAGTTTTGAATCAATAGACTCCATACAATCTGGGGGCCTATGCCTGGCTTCTTCACTTAATATGTTCTCTAAGTTCATCCACAGTGTGTACCAATTCCTCTCGCTGCTGAATGAAGGATAGTCTGGGTCCTACTTAATGGACTTTTGAGTTGTTCCCATCTTTGGGCTGTTTGGAAGCCTGCTTCTGTGAAGATCCTGGAACATGTTTTTGACCACTTGCTTTCAGTTTTTTTTTTTTTTAATAAGTGAATCTAATTGTACAGAGTAATGGTTTGCTTGTGATGTCCACATTCATGTACAATATACTTGGGTCACATTTGCCCGCCATTGTCCCTTCACCCTTCTTTCCCCATATCTGAGTTTCCTCGCTCTTTCTCTGACAGCTCTACACTTTTGCTCTCACAATGTCTCCACTTTTGTTCACATACAAGAGAAAACATAGAACCCCTGTATTTCCAAGTTTGGCCTATTTTACTTAACACAATGATCTCCAGTTCCATCCACTCTTCTGCAGATGACCTGACTTTGTCCTCATTGACCAAGTATGATGGTCTGAATAAGAATTGACTCATATATTTGAATGTTTAATCACAAGGGAGTGGCACTATTTGAAAGGATTAGAAAGACTGGGAGGTGTGGCCTTCAAAAGTCCTTGAACAGTATGCAAGCCTCCAACTAAAAGCTCATAGGAGTTGCTTTGGTCATGGTATCTCTTCACAGCAATACGACAGTGACTAAGACACCAAGCAACACTCCCACTGTGTATATAAACCATTTTCTTTTTCCATTCATCCACCAGCAGACACCTGGACTGATTCTAGAACGCGGCTGCCATGAGCCTGCTGCAGTAGGCAAGGATGAGCTGTGTCTCAGGTGTGCTAATTTAGCTTCCTTCGGGAGACACCCTGGTATTAGGCAGCTAGAGTCACTCTGGTGATTGTCCCCTGTGCTGTGCAGAAGCTTCTTCACAATCCTGCTTATCAATTCTTGCTATGATATCCCCACCTGGTGTTTTAAAGACTTACTATTATGCATGTGAGAGCATGTATGGATATGTCTGTGCACATGTTCAGGGTCCAGAGCAGAACACCCATGGTCTCTCTCTCTCTCTCTCTCTCTCTCTCTCTCTCTCTCAGAACCTAAAGCTCCTGTTTTCTCAGTCACACTGGAAAACGGAAGGCAGCAGCAATGTGTATTTTATCTGTATCCTTCTTGGAGCTGGTGTTACAGGCATTTGAAGGATGCTTGGCTTCCTGCATGGCATTTGAAGGATGCTTACCTTCCTACACAGCTGTGGAAACTAAACTCTGGTCTCCAGGGCTAAGAAGCAAGTCCTGCTACATGTTCAGCCATTTCTCCAGTCTTCCTCCTTTAAGCTTACATATAAAGATTATTTAAATTACTTCATGTTGGGACCAAAGTCTTCTTACATAACACCAGAAACCCCATTTAGAAGTCACACATTTAAGCAAATAAAGAAACCACCATTCACTAGGCCCTCGGTACATATTTAACAGGGCTCTGGGCATAATATGGTCACAGGGAAAAGAAGAACAATGAGGCTCACACATATTGTTCATGACTTATTGAGGCAATGTGATGAGCCAAGGGATGTCATTCAAACATCATAGTTAACAGTGTGTCATCAAGGACTCACTCACAGAAGCACAGAGGGGTCAGAACATCAAATGACACCATTTGCTTAAGTGATGCACATGCAAAGAGTCTGTAGAGAAAAGAGGAGGTGACTGCTCTTGTGAAGAAGAAGCAATTTCTTCTTCACACGATATGCTGGAGATCGAACCCGGGGCCTCATGCACTCCAGGCAAGTGCTGTACCACACTGAGCCACACCTATCCCCAAGCTTCTGGGAATTGAGTATCACAGTTGAAGACAACATTCCCAACATACTATGAAATCTTTCTCCCTCTTGGGATTATTTTCACAGGAATTTACTCAAATGGGAGAAGATACCTGTTCTTATGAAGAGCCTGATTTTTTAAAAATTTCGCTTGGGCTGGAGAGATGGTTCAACAGTTAAGAGCACCTTTTCCACAGGCCCCAGGTTCAGTTCCCAGCACCCATATGGTAGCTCACAACCATCTACAATCCCAGTTCCAGCCTGACCTATGTGGACATTGGATGCACACAGTGCACATACATAGTGCAAGCAAAGTACCCATACATATACAATTTCAATAAAGAAGTTAAAAAGTTAAATGTATTTTTTAAAGTAAAAAAAAATTTAAAAACTGCCCTTCCTGCTTCTATTTCAACTTTCACCCCCCAAAAGCAAGCAAGCAAGCAAAGCCCAGATCTGATCTGGGGTTCTCTTTACTTTTAATGTGACTCTTTTCCCTTCTCCCTTTTGTTTTCTTTTGGGGTGTGTGTGTGTCTTCCTCTACTGTTCTACCTTATTTTTTGAGGCAGAGCCTCTCACAGAACCTGAAGCTCTTAGTTTTGAGTAGACTAGCTGACCAGCAAACCTCTGTGACCCTCCGTCTCTCCCTTCTTCCAGCACTGGGGGTGTGGACACACGCCACCATGCTTACCTTACACGTGGGTGTTGGGGATCCAAACTCAGAAAGCCCCACGCTCACAGAGCCAGCCCCTCCCATGCTCGCACACAGAGCCAGCCCCCCCCCACGCTTACTCACAGAGCCAATCCCCCATGCTCACAGAGCCAGCCCCCCACGCTTGCTCACAGAGCCAGCCCCCCACACTCACACACAGAGCCAGCCCCCCACGCTCACAAAGGCCCCTTTGCCCACTGGGCCATCTCCCCCGCCTTTTCACTCCTCACTGTTCAGCCACCCCCATGCGGAGTTCTTGCTACAACTTGGACCAACTTTCTCTTGAGACTCCATTCCTAGACTCCTGTGTACAAAGCATTGCTTTACCAAACTCCACTCAGCCATCACTAAACAAAAATCTATCAGACAATCTTCTCCCTCAGAACAAAAGGGTCACTACCATGTTTCCCACTCTCTCCTCGGTGGGTTTGAAATTACACACAGCAGTGCCAAAGGTAAGGCGTTTCTGGAGATTCCCGCCCCCCCACCCATCCCTGCTCTCCTTTTATTACAGTTCTGAGTGTTTTGTGTTGTTTTATTTTTTATTTTTCCTTGTCAGCTTTCCTTTGCTCGCTGTGGCTCCGTTTCTGTGGCCTACAGCGATCACTTTAGACTTTTTAGACGCGTCCGGATAGAGATAGATGACACAAGCGATCTACTTATCTTCCTTTCCCATCACCAATAAAAGTGACAGCCCACCTAATTAGGCCTAATAAAGTCGCTGCGGGAAGACTGGTGCGGCAGCTTCTAAGGAGGGGTGGTGTTGACCTGAAGACACAGGGGCTGCCTTAAGGCCTCACTGCTGTTGCACCCGCCAGCACCCTCCATCTCCGCCTGCCTGTGCCGTATTCAAATGCGAGAAGCATGTTTTCCCCCTTCGATTCTCAGATCAAGAACAAAAAAAGAAAAAAAAAAAGTCCTACCTAATCAAAAAAGGCACTGACAATTTTTCAACCCCACATTAAAAGCAAAGAGTCATTGACAATCCTGCACTCCATATTCTATTTTATAATATTACTTTAAGCTATTGCTTTGAATCTCCGACATTTCTTTGTTAAGAAGGAAAATCAAAAATTCATCAGAAGAAGTTCTTTTTTTTTTGCTTCCGACCCTTCTCATTTTTTTTCTTCTTTGAGGGCTAGCATGGGGCTTAGAGATGGAACCAACATTTGTAGAAGTTAGGGGTCCTTAAGCAATTATTAGCGATGAGAGTTTGACATGCCTGAGAGTTGTCAACAACCGCCGTTAAACAACGTGGAGGGAAGAGAAATAAACGGTGCTCTCAGCAAAATTAATACACAGGCCTGCAAATTAACGATGCCGTGTGTCTCCTCAACAAGGGGAGAGATCTGAACTTTGCATGAAACGGCATTTTAAGTACCGTCTTTGCAAAAATTATCGGATTGTCAAAGGGCATCAAAGTGAATTGAGACCCAAGTATTCATAATATTTCCACATATGCTAAATACAAAATTTATCTTACTTTACTTGACTGTTCCCTAGCAATTATTTAAAGCTTTAAGGATGGGGGAAGTGTCCCGGATCTGAGGACACAGCACTGCTCTGTGCCTTTTGTTGTAAGAAGCAGGAGTCCCCAGCCCCCCAACCTTGCTTATGTGCCTTCTCTCCCTCTCCCCCCCCATACCTAACGCTACTGCTGCTTAGCTTCTGCATTCTACATCCCTCCCTCCAAACTTATTGCTGAAAGTAATTTATCCATCCAGATCATTTGTGTGTAGGGAGCAAAGGGCACATGTACTGCATGTGTGAGCACGCTTGCATGTGTATGAGTGAGTGTGAGTGTGTATGTATGTGTGTGAGAGAGTGTATCTGTGTGAGTGTGAGTATATGTGTGTGTGTGTATCTGTGTGTCTGTGTATATGTGTGGGGTGAGTGTGTTTGTGTGTGAGTGTGTGTGTGAGTGAGTTGTGTGTGTCTGTGTATATGTGTGTGAGAGAGTGTGTGTGAGTGTTGTGTGAGTGTTGTGTGTGTGTGAGTTATGTGTCTATGTATGTGAGTTGGGTGTCTGTGTGTGTCAATGTGTGTGAGTGAGTTGTGTGTGTGTGTGTGTGTGTGAGTTATGTGTTTGTGTCTGTGACTCTGTGCGTGTGTGTGTGTGTGTGTGTGTGTGTGTGTGAGTCAAGTATGTGTGTGTTTGTATGTAGGCCAGAGGTTTATATCAGGTGTCTTCCTTAATTGCTTACCACTTTATTTTTTGAGACAAGATCTCTCACTGAACCTGGAGTTTACCAATTACCTAGGCTGGCTGGCTGTGAGCTTCAGAGACATAGTTGTACTGATTAGATCTGCTTTTTACGGCTTGATAAAAAGCTATAGAGTCATCTCAGAAGGGGAACCTCAATTGAGATAGTCCCTCCATCAGATTGGTCTACAGGCAAGTCTATAGGGGCATTCTCTTCATTGATGATTGATTGATGTGGGAGGGCTCACACCACTTTGGTTAGTGCCACTTTGGGCTGGTGGCACTGGGCACCATATGAAGCAGGCTGAGCAAGCCATGAGGAGCAAGCCAGTAAGCAGCACGCCTCCATGGTTCTTGCTTCTGTTCCTGCCTCTAGGTTCCTGCCTTGACTTCCCTCCATGTCGGACTGTAACCTGAAAGCTGAAAGACCATTTCCTCTCAAAGCTGCTTTCAGTCCTGGTGTTTATCACATCAGAAAGCCATTAGAACTGCTGTGCCTGCCAGTTAGTGAGTTACATGGATGTCAGAGATCCCAGCTCAGTCTCCCTACTGACTGAGCCATCTCTCTAGGCTCCAGTCATCTATTTGCTTATATGCGCTACTTCTTCTCCATCCAAAGCAAAGCCATGTTCCTCCCACCTTGCCTGCCCTGCACAGTTTGTAATCTACCCTAAATTCCTCCCTGCCCCCTCAACTCCACTATGCTATCTACACAAGAGAAGGCTGAATAGCCGTCACAGCCACCCCACCCCCAGACCCCCTCCCCTGCATGTCTTATGCATGATGGCACACATAGTACACAGAAGTTCATTTTAGTACTATATCTAGTCCATAGAAAATGCTGCAGCTTGTTGTTGTCTTTAAAGTTTGTTTATTTGGTTGGTTTATATGTTTTAACTACTAAGGGAAACCTAAAAAGTAATTTGTATAAAACTATACAACAAGTGATTTTCAAAACTGAATTAATGAAGCTATTCAGTAAATATATTCGTTTTTTTAAATAAAATATGGATGGTCTTTGGAATTAGTAGTAAGGTGTGTCATTTCAGGGTGGCATTGTCACTGGTACATCTCTGCTGTGTGTTCTTCTGGACTGGACATGATTACTGCCATCTGGAATCACCTACATGGGACCCACAGGAGGTTAGGTCCCTCACTGCCCTCGGGGAGGGAGGGAGGAGGTTCTCCGGGTGCTGCTTTGAGGTTGTGGAAGCGGCAAACAATTGGGGGGGCTCTCTAGGGCTTGGCGAGATCTAGGATAGGGAGGCTCCCAGGAGTTTATAGGGGCGACTTTAGCTGAGACTCCTAGCAGTGGGAATATGGAACCTGAGATAGCCACTCCCTGTAGCCAGGCAGGAACACCCCTGCCCCAGTGGAGATAAAAGGACATCAACCCACCCATAAAATTGTCAACCCAAAATGTGTCCTGTCTACAAGATGTGCAGGGACAAATATAGAGCAGAGACTGAGGGAATGGCCAACCAATAACTGACCCAACTTGAGATCCATCTCATGGGTAAGCACCAATCCCTATCACTATTAATGATATTCTGTTATGCTTGCAGACAGGAGCCTAGCAAAACTATCCTCTGAGAGGCTCCATCTAGCAGACGACTGAAACAGATGCAGAGACCCACTGCCAAACGTTGGACAGAGCTTGGGGAGTCTTATGGAAGAGTCAAGGGAAGGATTGAGCGACAAGGAGGGGATAGGAGCCCCACAGGAAGACAAACAGAGTCAACTAACATGGTTCTTTGGGGACTCCCAGAGACTGAACTAGCAACCAAAAAACATACATGGGCTAGACCTGGGCCCCTACATATGTAGCAGATGTGCAGCTCAGTCTTCATGCGGGTCCCCCAACAACTAGAGCTGCGGCTGTCCCTAAATCTGCTGCCTGCCTGTGTGTCCTGTTCCTCTAACGGGGCTGCCTTGTCTGGCCTCAGTGGAAGCACCTATCCCTGTACTGACCTAATATGCCAGGGTTGGGGGATACCTAGTGGGGGACCTGCACCTTCTTAGAGGAGAAGGGAAGGGGGAGGGGGGAGGAACTGTGTGAGGGGAGAACCTGGAGGAGGGGGGCAGTGATTGGGATGCAAAGTGAATAAATAAGTTAATTAATGGGAAAATAAATAAATAAAATGCTTTATTATAAAGCAAACAAACGACATCAACAACAAAACAATTGCTATGCCAGAGAAAGCCCTTCAGCAGTGTGATTGCCCTAAAGTATGCAGGGGTCTCCTGGTGGCACAGCTGGGTGGCTCACCCATAGTCCTCCTGTAAGCAACCCCAGCAAACCCAGCAAACCCTCTGGTTCTACCTTGGGCAAATAGAAATGGACCCCCATGGGAAAGACCAGCATTCCAAAGAGCATCGCCTTAATGACTCTCATGTCTGGTTTTCAGTGTGCTCCGTCAGAACATGTCTCCCTTCTTGCTGCCCAGTCTCTGCTGTCCCATGACTGCCAGTGATGCTCTGTGGATGAGTGCTAGGTCAAGATATCACAATTCATTACACCCCAACTCTCTCTCCTCTCTGCTCTTGGATTAGCCTCTTTCAAGTACCTCACTGACTCAAAGGTCAAGTGATTCCTTGCTGAGTCTAGTTCAAGCTCCTGCAGTGAGGGCCTTAAGCTTCTGCCATAGATAGGAGGGATCATGAATGTGTCATTTCGTTTGGTCTGACAATCTTAGCCAGAAGCAATTTGAGAGTTATTTTGGTATTTGGTTTATTTCAGAATGTGTGGGCATGCTTTAAGTGCTAAAAAATCCCCATGCTAACTCTCAGAAGGAACCCTTCTATCCAATCTAAGGCTTATCTGCAATTGAGTAAGTGTCCTTTAGCACCCTCAGCTCCAAGAGCAAGTGACCCAGGCCACAGTGTCAAGTGCATACCGACTTTGAAGAGGGACTGCATGTGGTCAGTAGTATAGCTTTTCTTATCTCTGTTTACTGGGATCTATTCTGACAGGCAAATAGCTTTTGTATTTCTCCAAAGTTGGCTTCTGCAACCACTGTACCTATTTAAAACAACCAGCAAATCAAATGAAAGGATATAAAATGCCCTTGCTCAGAACTCCAATGGACATGGCAGATTCAGCACAGCCCTAGCCAAATCAACTGGTAGGAAGAAGAACCATTCAGTTACCCTTTCCTGAAATTAAACCCCGTAACCACTTTCAGGACTGAAGCTCTCCCTCCTTTGAGTCAAAGAGAATCATAAAAGCAATTGTAAGAGAGCCAAGCAGGGGCCTGGGAGATGGCTCTGAGGGTCAGGTGTTTGTTCTACACACATGTACCTAGTCACTGAGCTCTGTGCCAATGAGAACTCTGTCTCAAAAGAAGATGAAACAGGGTGGAAGGCAGTGCTAGCCAACGGAGTAAGTATAGGTGTATAAAGACACTTAGGCTCTGTATTATTTTGGTGTGAGTATCTAGGTGAGTGTCTGGCCCAGCCAAGCACAGGCGTCCTTGTTCCTCAGGATGCTGCCTCTGTTTTTTTGAGCAGTCTCTCACCAGCTATCCTGGAACTCACTGATCTAGTGAGCTGGTTGGTCAGCAAACCACAGGACTCTGCCTGTCTCTGCCTCCCCAGTGCTGGGATTGCAAGTGCTTGCCTTGTACATGGATTCAAAGGATTTAAGCTCAGATCCTCATGCTTGCATGGTAAGCATTCTCCATAGTCTGATTCCTAAGGTTTTCTGCTTTAAGAGGCCCAGGAAGGAGAAGAGATGTAACCTCGTGTCCTCTCACCATAAAATTGTTTTTTTGTTGCTATTTCATAACTGTAATTTTGCTAGTTACGAATCTTAATGTAAATATCTGATAAGGGGGATATCTTACATATGATGCCCACCGCCCCCAAGAAAGAGTTGTTCGACCCTCAAAGAGGTCATGACTCATGGGTTAAGGACCACTGCTGTAGGCAGTCTGAAGAGGGTTCACTGAAATGGGAAGAACCACACTGAATGGCAGCACCTTTCATGGGCTAGGCCCTGAAGCATAGGGTCAGGGGAATGAACATAAGCAGAAAGCTCATGCTCATTTCTCCATCTCTGCTCTTTTAACTGTGGCTGGGATGAGACCAGAAGTCTTGTGCTCCCGCTGCTGTGACCTCCTCACAGCAGGAGACTGAATCGTGAGGGGAAGTAGCCCACTTTCCCCTTAAGTTTCTGGGTGTCAGGGTATGTCATCACAACAGAAACAAAGCTAGAACAACTGACTTAAGGTCAACAATGCAGGTGAAGCCATTACACACACACATACACACACTACAAATACACACACATCACAAACACACCCACACATATAGGTGCACAAACCACAAATACACTCACACCAAACACACATACACATATACAACACACATATCACAAACACACTCAACACATGCACACACACCACACACAATACACACATGTACAAACATACACACACATACATACACATGCACACGTACACACACACACACCACATACCAACCAATCAAACAAGCAAATGCCACAGCCAACAGAGATCTTTACCATTGCCTATTGAGAACAAAGTGAGATCTACAGACCCATCCCAGTACCACACTTTCCTTTTGGGGATGAACTTACAAATCCCATGGGAAACTCATCTCCTCCATGCAAGTTCCCCAGCATTTCAGACCTGACTCCTCCCACTCTTTGCTGGGTCTATATATATCTGTGCCATTTCTTCTGGGCATCTTTTAAGGTCCCTTTGGGCCAGCCTGTGCCTGGTGCACACTGTCACTATGTCCTAGGTCTGGAAACTCTTCCTTGTGCAAGCTGCGGAGTAGGTCCACAAGAAGGTTTCTTGGTGGATGCTGAAATAGCCACCAGGAGCGATGGCCAGGCTAGGACCTCTGGAGGGCAGTGTGCTGTGGTGGGCCTCCCCAGCCACCTTCCCTGTTTTCTTTCCTAAGATTTCTACGAGCAAATAGAAAGTGCTAACGCTAGCAGATCCCAGCATGAGCGTTTTGGCGTGCGGCAATTAGGTTATCTCTCAGTTATTTATTTCTGTGGCTTGTTATTAGCTCTGTGCTGAATATTATTCTAATTATGTCAGCCCAATCAGCAGTATTGCATGTCCAGGCTCATTTCCATTAGTCTGAGATTTGTCTTTCACACTGTGATACTAATTCAATGAGACATCAAACATTGGAATCGACCCCGGTGCCGAGGTCAGGCAGCGTCGCCCTTCCACTCTATTAGCACTCGGATGTAATTGTATTGTCACTCCCGAGTGATGGATAGGATTGGGGTGACCATCGGAGCACAAATGAGCAATGCGTCCATATATTATTTTGTTCTGTAATATCAATATGTGTTTATTCAGTGCTAGTGTGAGCCAACTTGAAACAGTCATTTTCATACGGTTGGGTAAACTCCTCTGCTCCCTGCAAAGCAATTCTGTGGAACCATCTGGTAGACACTCAGAGGGATTTGGATCTGAAAACAAAATCGAAAAGAAATGTTAAGAAAGGCAACCATGGTGGTCTCAAAATTCAGAGGATCAAACGAGAAAGGGGGAGGGAGGGAGGGAGGGAGGGAAGGAGGGAGGGAGGGAGAGAGAGAGAGAGAGAGAGAGAGAGGGAGGGAGGGAGAGAGAGAGAGAGAGAGAGAGAGAGAGAGAGAGAGAGAGCTTTCCTGCCTCCTCTGAATGGTTTTTTTTTTTTTGCAAAAACTCTTTGATGGATGTTCTATTAAATGGCTGAAAAATCAAGATGCAGCCTGCGGCGCTTAAACAAACATAAACTTGACCCAGGGTTGGCTGGAGTTGCTGATCTCTGTGACTCTGCCTTTGAAAGTACAGAAATTAGCAAACAGTGAAAATGAAGGATTGTTTTGCTCAATTTGCCTGCTTCATTTTTTTTTTTTTAGATCTCCAGTATAGTGTATGTCCTCCATAAATGAATTTTATCCCCGAGTTTCCAACAGAGCCTATCACTGTGTGTGTCATGTGACAGACACTTAACTGCGCAACTGAAATTGAATATTACTGTAATAGTGTCATCCATCCTTTTGTGTCTTATCTCAACTTACGTGTGAAGTATGTGTGCGTGTTCTTATGTGCATGTGCACATGTGTCTATGGTGTGTATACACATGAGGAGGCCCGAGGTCATCGTCAAATGTCTTCTTCAATCACTATCTTAATAGTTGAAATGGATGGAGTCTCTTACTGACCCTGGAGTTCACTAATTAGACAAGACCAACTTGGCCAATGAGACCCAAGGACCTGTCTAACTCTGCCTCCCCAGCACTGTGCCTTGCTTTTACATGGTTGCTGGGGCTTGAACTCAGGTCCTTGTGCTTAAATGATGAGCACTTTACTAATTGAGCCATCTCTCCTACCTCTTATCTCTCTTAACAAAAGTATGTGTATGGGTATTTGCTTGCATGTCGGTTTGTGTATGCTTGGTGCTAACCAAGGCCAGAAGGCGGCATCAAATTCCTTGAAAATGGGGTTACAGATGGTTGTGAGCTACCATGGGGATGCTGGGAATTAAACCTGGGTCCTCCCCCCCGGAAGAACAGCTAGTGTTCTTAACCTCTGAGCCATCCCTCCAGCCTCTTGTTTCTTGTTTTCATTTTTTAATAATTTCACACATGTATGCAATTCACTGTCATCATATTCATCTCCATCTCCTTTCACGTTTTAATATGTCAAAAGCAACTGGAGTGTGGCTTGGCAAGGTGTCACAGCCATCACAATGTGGTCAGCAGCACTATGGAGCATGGTGAGACTCTAACTTCAGAGTCTGCTCTCTGTGAGTGCCAGCCTTTATTATCTATCCCCAGTATCAAGGAAGAACCGTGACCTGGAGAAGTTGCCGTGCTAGCGCAAGAACTTCCAGTGTGCCCTAGAGAAAACCAAATCAAGAGTTCTAGATCCTTGCATGGTCAGGAACAGCTCCAAAACCACAAGCTACCTGGGCATATCCTTAAGTGGCCTGGGGTTAGGGTCACCTCTACCATGGTGCCATCCCTATGCAGAATCTGTTTCACACTTGGCTCCCAGAACATTCTTGGGAGCCTGTGCCTGGCACGCTGCCCAGATTAGCTTATCTATCTTCTCCAAGTCATAAACTTCTTAAACGAATGCTTGCGTGTGCAAACCTCTGCATTGAGAGAAGAGAGGAGGATAAATTATCCCTAACCTCTGCTGACAGGTTCAATGAATTAAACCCACGTATGTTAATTGGAAAAAATGTTCTTTATAAATATAGATAAACTTGAGAAGATACCATTAAGTAATTTCTGATAGCTTTTGTTAAACTAAAATCACCTATGTTTTAAGTTGACAGTAGATGTATTTTGTTTCTATTGACCTACTGTTTTAAGTGCAGGTGTATGCCAGGCATACTGGCACACACCTAGAGTGCCGGGCACCCTGGCACACACCTAGAGTGCCGGGCACCCTGGCACACACCTAGAGTGCCAGTGCTCTAGAAGCTTAGGAAGGAGGATGGCAAGTTCAAGGCCACCTTGGGCTATGTCTAAAGCTCTTATATTTTCATTGAACAAAGGAAGGTGTATATTTTAACTCACGCAAGGGTAGCAGGCTGAGGGCTTCTTATCTTCGTCTCCTTGGGCCTCATGCTCATGCTAGAGCCACAAGAAATACAGATCTTATCATGGCTTAGCACTGGGATGGTGAGATGGTTCAGTGGGTAGGGGCTCTTGTCACCAAACCTGACAGCATGAGTTTAAACCCCAAGTCCCACATGGCAGAAAAAGAGACAATGCTCACAAGCTGTGGGATGACCTCCACACATAAATATGGCATGCATACATGTGTGCACATACACACATACTAATAAATACAATGTGTATATGTTATATATACATTATATATTATATATACAATACACACACATGTACACACACACAAGTGCTAAGCTCTGAGTTCAATCCCAAGACCTGTGTTAAAAAGAAAAAAAAAACATGAGTGTGCTTGCACGCACTTGTAATTCCAGCACCAGGGGGGAAGGGTCAAGCTGAGACCAGTCTCAAAAACTAGAAAGACATTTACCCCAGCTCTTGGGAGGTTGAGAAAAAAAAGAGATATGAGTTCAAAATCAGCTTAAGCTAGAGATGGAGTTCCAAGCCAGGCTGAATGGCACGGTGAGAGAGACCCTGTTTCAAAACAAACAAACAAACATACAAACAACCTAGGACATTTCAAAACAGAAATGTCTGACTGGTGATTCAGCTCAGTTGCTTGCCTACTAAGTACAGAGCTTATGCTCGACCCTTAGTACATCATAAACCAGGTGTAATCCCAGCATTTGGGAGGTGGAGCAGGAGGATAAGAAGTCCAAGGCCATCTTTGACTACAGAGTGAATTTGTGGAAAGCCTGGGCTAAGTGAGAGGTCAGGGAGAGAGAGACATGTGGGCAGACGGGCCTGTGGGAAGGACAGAAATAACAGTTTTCACCTTGCTTTTCAACCATTTTGATCTATACAATAGTTGAGCACCCCTCATCAAGCTACGAATAGCTAACCTGGGTGTTCTCAAGTTCTTCTCTGAAATTGGTTCTACTGACAGGATAAACAGGGGGCTTGCCTTCCATTCTCTTTGTGCTTCATTCATTCATCCACAGCTCAAATAAGGAAGGTGCCTGGTTTCCCAGCTCAGCAAATATTTGAAGTCAGAAACTGGAATCCATGAAGTGTTGGTGGTTAGAGAACACTGATGGGAACAGACAGCATTCAACAGAAGATACAAAAGAGGAAAACCACAGGAACCCCATGTAAACCTTCCTGGGAATCACAGTGTGGCAGTATTTAAATTTTTATCCATGTCCCCAATTCTTGGCACACAGCTCCAAAACTCCTCGGAATCTCTCTCGTGACAGGAATACATTTCACTAAGGCTCTCCAATTCTACCTGACTCCACTCTCACGAGCTGACTCCCAGGGTGGGGTCCCTAGATGCTTCTGGAGGTTTGCCACTGTAAAGATTCAATATGGCACTGGAGGGGAAGAAGTGTCAGTCCCACTGTTCCCTGGGCAGGGAGAGGTTGTTAACCAAATAATAAAAACTGACGAACAAGGAGTTTCAGAGTTTGAAGTCTATCTAAACAGGGTGTGGGAGCTCTTCTCCAATCCTGGCCAAGAATCACTGCTATTGCTGAGCTATGGCCTGTATACAGTGCTGGGAATTAAACCCAGAGCCTTGTGTATGCTATGTAAGCACTCCGCCACTAATCTATACTGCCAATAACTTATATATTTATCATAAGCCAGCACTAGTAATTAAGCTGTCTTCCCAAGTTCTGAGTTGCTAAAAGGAGCCATCAAACCAAGGAGGAGATAGTCCTGAGAACTCTCAAGTTTGTCCTGTGCCTGTGTACTCCAGTTTCAGCTGGTGTCTGAGATGGGGCAGTCTGAGTCTGAAACTCTAAACAGTTGGGTCATATAAACGTGTCAGAACTGAGCCTTGTAACACCCAGCTGGTGTCAGATAGAGAACCATCAAGGGGCATCTAATGCAAGGGAAAGATCTTTGCCCAATTCAATAAACAGCTCAGAATCTTACAGTAGAAAGATGGCTAGAAAAACGGCTCAGCCATCTCTCCAGTGCTCTCATGGCCCTTGCTTCTGTTCCCAGCACTCACACTGGGAAACTCAGAATCACCTGTAACTCCAGTTCCAAGGGATATGGCACTCTCTTCTGATGTCTGTGAGCCCCTGCATATACAAGGTGAACAAAAACTCATGCAGGCATGCAAGCAAACACAAAGGTGTGTGTGTGTGTGTGTGTGTGTGTGTGTGTGTGTAGGGAAAAGATGAGCTGACTTATGAATGGAAAGATCCCACAGTGTCAGATCTGCTCCAATCAGTGAAAGGGAAAAATGTAAAATATGTTGCATAGATTCATACACTTGTTTACAAAATCAAAGTCTGAGGGTTCAAAAGTACAATCTTGTTATTTGCAAACCTCACTCACAGGCCTTCCCTCCCCTTATTTTCCCATGGCTCCAGGATCCTGTGGCTCCTGCCCTGGCATTCCTGAGAAGCAGGGCAGCACCAGGAGAGGCATGCCCACCTTCAGGGATATTGGGACCATGTATACTCCACAAGAGAAGGTCCTGAGAGATGGCATGATTCTACATTCACAGTGGTAAAAAAGGGAGATGGGGCTGGGCCAGGCCAGAGGCCATCGCTGGTCTTGCCTGCAACTAACTTGGTGGCATACAGGCAGAACTGAGAGCCCTGTTATGACACTTCCAGAATCCCTATGGAGAGAAACACAATGGAGAACTACAAAGTCAGTTCCTAAAAGCTGGCTGCCTGGCTAGTTCACCCTTTGGAAAGGACCACAAAGGACCAGGCAGGGAGAAGGAGGCACTAGGGACCTGGAAGGCACCTGATGCTTTTCCTAGCTCAATCCTCCATCTAAGGCCATCCCAAGTGTTCTTGCCTTCTTCAAAAGCTGCTGCAAAACTTGTTTGATCCCAGAAATCCGCTTGATTAGTTCATCTACTTCTAACCATTTATATACCCCAACTCTTTCCTGGACCCCATGATGTTTTCCTGACTCTCAAGTCTGTGGCCTCCCAGACAAATCCTCCTGGAGACACCAATACAGAAGTCTTTGGATGGCTGTGAAGAGTCACGTGTGTGTAAAGGACCAGGTAGAATCTATGTGCTCAATTAAAGGATGGTGTCAGTTCACGTATCCTAGCATGCCCACACCATGACCAGAACAACTTGAGAAGGAGAAGATTTGTTTGGCTTTCATATCCTGATGTGGAAGGGCAGGGCAGGAAATCAAGTAGGAGCAGAGGCAGAAACAAACCGCGGAGCAATTCTGCTTCTAGGCTTGCTCCCTCTGGCCTTCCCTGCTTCCTTTCTTAAACATCCGAGATTCGTCTGCCTAGGAATGGCCCGACCCACAGAGGGCTTAGCCTCAATCAGTAAATAAGAAAATGCCCCCAGATTCATACCAAGAGCTGTGCCCTCTTGCAAGTGTCAATCACAGCTGAGCCTTCCTGCTCTAGTCCCCCCACTGCAGTGCCACCCCTGACATCCTAGGCTCTCCCTCTGGAACCATTAGCCCAAGTAAACTCTTTATACTGCTGAAGGGTTTTGTCCATATCACACAAGCTAGGGTCATATAGGAAGAGGGAACTTCAGTTGAAAAAAAAAATTCCTCCATAAGACTAGCCGGTAGGCAAGTCTATGGGGCCTTATTTTTAAAGACTGATGTAGGATGGCCCAGCCCACTGTGAGTGGCACCAGGCCTGGTCAGGTGGTCCTGGGTTGTATGAGAAGGCAGGAGTAAGGCACAGGGTACAAGCCAATGAGCAGTGTTCCCTCATGGCTTCTTGAGTTCCTATCCCCAGTTGCCTACTTTGACTTCTCTCAGTAACTGGACGATGACCATCACAAAGGCCAACGTAACTGACCCACAAGCTTTGTATCTCTTCTCTCACTAGACTGGACTCTCTAGAACACTGTCTGACCTGAGCATGTTTGACACAGACCAGCTCTCCAGCCACTTGTTATGTCTGAGCTAATAAACAGAGGCCCATTCTATAACCTCTGCCAGAACCATCAACAAGCAATTGCCCATCCAGAGTCCATTTAGTCCTTACAATTAGCATGAAAGGATACTCATCACGATCCCCCTGCCTCAAAGAGAAGAAAGCAGAGGCTCAGGACCAAGAAGAGCTTGCCTCCCACCCCGGGTGAGGCTGATACGGTTTTGGCATCAGTGGCATCCCTGTCTGGTTCACTGGCATTCAACAGAGGACAGCCACCCTTCACTTGGAGGGCTACTGAAGCATGGGCCTGCCGTGCAGTGTCCACTTCACAGAGATGTCCCAAACACACCTGCCTGCAGTCATAGCCTCTATCGGCTCTCATGTGCCTCCAGCAACTCTTTCTTACCATACTGACAGCAAGCTTTGTTCCAACAGAGGTGAGTATGTTGGCTGGCTGTGGCTTATGGTTTATGTGATAATGTGGTTCACGAAGCCTAATTATCTACTGCTACTTATTATTTCAAGACAGGCTCTCCTGTAGCCTAGACTGGCCTCACACTCGTTGAGGATGCTCTTGACCTTCGGATCCTTCTGCTTCTGCCTCCAGAGTACTGTGATCACAGGGATGTACCACCTCACTGGTTATAGATGCTGAGGACTAAACAGGAGACGAGGTGATGTCATGCTGACACCAACCAAAAGATGCTGCAGCCGGGACTCATAACTCTTCAACATGAAGGGAATAAGTACCTGTGAACTGTTCAGGTCCCAAGGCTCAGGGACCATCACAGAAAACTGGGCAGAAGGACTGTCATAGCACCAGGTCCAGAGGCCAGAGCAAAATGGTCTTCCTTGCACACGACAGGACCGCTGCACTTGTGAATCCACAGCAGCCATGGTTGCTTGCACAAGATCAAGGCAGTTGATGTTCTAGCATGGAGGAAGGAGGGGCTCAACCTCTGAAAAGCAATTGACAATTGATTCCCATGAGTATTTGGGCAGCACAGATTTGAGTCCATCGGTGCTTCAAAAAATGAGAGAGGCATGAAGTCAGAAGGGGTAGGAAGGTGGTGGGTAGATCTGGGAGTATTTAGGGGGAGGTGGATATGATCAAAACACATTGTATAAAGTTATCAAATAGTTGATGAAGGTATTTTTAAAAGATGCTGCTATAGTAATTACAATAATGTTAGATAAAATCTACTTTCAAGAAGGAAAATTATCAAAATAAAAGGAATATTATATAATGATAAAACATAAAACTCTTAACCTGTATGCACCTTACAACATAGTTTCAAAAGTGGCAAACTCTAGTAAGATCAGAAAAGTCCCCTAACATAACTGGCAATTTTCTAACACCTATCCCTGAAACTGACAGATCTACAGGTAGAAAATCAGGTAATAATTAAACTGAACAACACAAGCATTATAATGAAAACTTATTGAGTCATCCATCAGTCAGTAATTTTTTTCAAGCACATCAAGATGACCACATTTCAAGTAATAAAACACCGCTGAAATTGTTTTTAAAACTACAATAACAGTCAGTGCTGGAGAGATGGCTCAGCTAATAATAGTGCTTGCTACTCTTCCAGTTGATCTGAGTTCAGTTCCCAGCACCAGTGTGAGATGATTCATAATCACCTGAAACTCTAGCTCCAGGGGTCCAATACCCTCTTCTGGTCATCATCTGCACTGCTCTCTCTCTCTCTCTCTCTCTCTCTCTCTCTCTCTCTCTCTCTCTCTCTCTCTCTCTCTCTCTCTCTCTCTCTCTCTCTCTCTCTCTCTCACACACACACACACATGCACACCTCTAAATTAAAATTAAAAGTCATAAAGCATGTTCTCTAATCATATAAAAGTGTGCCCAACACTGTTGCTTGCTATGACCTACATGAATCTCAAGAGCATTATGCAATGGAACAAGGGACACATATGGGGCAACATGTGTACCACTCCTTATTTTTAAGGCCAAGAAAATTGAGAAGAAAGGGAGATTCATGGGAGAGGGAAGGGTATAAGAGTAGATAATGGGGGAAATATGGTCAAAATATATTACATATACACACAGGTGAGAAAGGATAAGAATATGAATAATTAGGAAAATAAAAATACTCTCACTAGAAAGTAGCTGAGCACCCACCATGGGGCTGGAGACAGGAGAGTTAGGGTGAGGGAGAAGTTAGTCTTGGCCGCTCACTGATACAGGGAAGTTCGAAGGGCAAGAGGAACAGTCTACACCTGGTTTATAATTGTTCTGGTTTGCTTTTCTCTTGCTGTGATAAAAGCATCTCAGGAGGAAAGGCTTTATTTCAACTTGCAGGTTATAATCTATCACCGGGGGAAGCAGGACAGGAGGAGCTCAGGGTAGAAACTGGCAAAGAGCCTCCTGAGAGGCAGGTGTAACGGGGCTCAGAGGTTCCCTGAGGGAGTCCTGGGCAGCCTCTCTGGGGCTGAAAGGCCAGCAGCTCATAGGGAGGCAGTGAAGGAAGGAAGTATGAAAGGAAGAAGCTAAACAGGAAAAACTCAGTTCGTCCTGCTCACTTGCTCTGCAACATTCAGCGAGTCACACCCTCCATCCCTTCCAGAGGCCAAGGATGAAGGATGCTTCCTGGCGTGTTCCCAGGATGGCATTCATCTGGCTTTCTTAGTCTGTTCAAGCACACTTGCCTAGGGATGGCACTGCCCACAGTGGGCGAGGTCTTCCTACATCAATTAGCTTCAAGATGATGTCCTGTAGACATGGCCATCTGATGGAGGGAACTCTTTAATTCCTTCCCTGAGTAGTCCCACTTCCCATAGGTCAAGTTGACAACTAAGATTAGTCATCACAGGAATTACTTACATCTAAGTCATCAGGTTGTTTTGGGTTAGATAAATATATTGCAGTGAACCTTCTAAGAAACAACAGAAGAAAATTTTTGGTGGAGAGGGACAGAACTATTTCCTAGTGTTGAGTATCCAGGATGAGATTATATGAAGCTCAAACTTCAGCTACTTGAGAAAGTGCATTCTCCGCGTCAAAGGGAAAGCCCTTAGGGGCTAGATAACTTCCTTCTACCGAAAACTGCAAGCATTCCTTTTGGGACGAGAAAGGATAAGATTGAATTTTTAAATAAAACAAGCCAAAACATTTCAAACATACTTTTTGGAAACATCTACATTGTATAGAATTTCTTTAAAAAAAAAAAAAAAAGAATTGTCGCCATGCATTTATTTATGTATACATGCTTTTCATTCCCAAGGGACCTGGAAATTCAAATGTGTTTTACCACAAGTCACAAAAGACAGTATAAGATTTGGGGCTGGAGATGTAGCTCATTTGGTAGAGTGTTTGTCTTGCATGCATGAAGTCCTTAGTTCAGGCCTCAGCATTAATTACATAAAGAAAATACTGGAGATAATAACACTTGCCTACAATCTCCACATTTGAGAGAATAGAGCTTAAGGCCATCCTCAGTTACAGTACTAGTATGTATGAGGCCAGCCTAGAATACATGAGACTTTGTCTAAAAAAAAAAATGAGAGAGAGAGAGAGAGAGAGAGAGAGAGAGAGATGGCCTCTTCCCTCAATGTGCTGGAAAGACCACCTTGCAGAAGCTCACCCAGAGCAGGTATCAGCTACTGAACAGCAAGGGCATCAATAGTGGGGTAATAGATGTAATTAATAGCCAAGGAAGTGAATCACAGGAGGTGTTAAGATCTCCTAGGATTAAAATGTACCGTGTGACTCTGTAGTTGACTGGAGTGTCCCCACTTGAAATGCAGCCATTTTAATCCTGATAGCTAAGTAGTTCTCTGAGGGCCGACACCAGCTCCCTGGCAGCTGATATCAATCAAGTGCTTCCATAGGAGGAAAAAAAAAACAGAGCCCCAAGAAGACAGCAATTAGATGCAGATCATTTGGAGATGTCCCAGTTCTACAGTGGGTTCTGCCTCTGATTTCTCTCATTTCTAGTTCCCTACAAGATGTGAGAGCGAAAGTATCGATGGGTTTTAAGAACTCGCTGTAATGACAGTCAGTCACAATTGATTTTTTTTTCTTTACATTTTCTCATTTGCAGTCTTTCCTGCTATTCTGGGAATTTTCAGAATGGTTAAATCACAATGAACTATTTATCTCAATGCCAAGGAAAAGGCTCTGAACTAAGGAATTTTAAAAGGCACCGTTGGATAAGACACAATCCCTTTCTCGAGTGCACTGTTAGAATTAACAAATCTACCATCTATATTTTCTCATTTGAAGCAGACTTAATAGTCAGAAAGAATAATGAAAGGTGTGTGTTCTGGGGTTCTAAGTCACCCAGCGTCTCCTCCCTGACTCTCCTGCCACTCTTTAATGAAATTGATTTCAAGAGGTTTGAAGACATGGTAGATAGAGAGGCACTGACAGATAATTTGCTTCTATTCAGTTCCTTGGTTCTTTGGGGACAGACTCCGTAAACTTTGCCCCTTTAACTCCTCATCACGTGGGGACCCATCTCCCCAACAAGGACTAAATGATCTGCCGATAGCTCACGCAGCACTCAGACAGGGTGCGACAGTCTGCACCAAACTCTTGCTTCTTGATAGAGTATTAGAGACAGAACTCGGATGAAAACAGCTCAACTCAACGAGAAAAGCTTTTTTCCTGCATAGTGATTTCCCATGAAAATTAATAAAAACTCATGTCGGTTGCCCTGTTCGTTCAACTTCTAATTAGCACACACCGTCTGACCTCATTATTCCCTGTACCTCAATCTCGATTTTTATCAAACAAATCAACTTCTGAGCCCTTTGCAAAAAACACTTCCTGGATGCCTTGAGGTATTCAAAGACTGCCAGAAAAAAAAAATTTTTTTTTTTTTTGGCTATAGAGAAAATATGCTGGAGTAGTATATTCTCAACCCGTCCTGTTCCCCAATTCCCTTCTGAGCATTGCTCCATGTTATTTTCTGTCACACAATCTCAGAGCCTAAAAGATAAGTATTCACCAGGAGACGGTTAGACCTTCTCTTTTTCACAGTAGTTTTTTCAAAAGCAACCCAGTATCATTCTTACCTCCAGACTCACTGTGAAGTAACATGGGGTTCCCATGATGCTCTTGCGGCCTTCAAAATGTGTATGTTAGAAGCTATGCACCGGCCAGCTGGGCACGTGGCTTAGTGGTAAAGCCAAAGCATACAAGGGCTCCTGGTGGACCCCAGGAGAGGGAAATGGGGAGGGGGAAGAGAGGAAGAGGAAGGAGAAAGAAGAGGAAGATGGGGAAGATGGGGGGGGAGGAGGAAGGGGCATAGAACGAAATTAATTGGGACAGTCGAGTTATGTTTCCTTACATATGTTGAATAGCTGATGAGGAGTAGCTCACGGCGACCAGCACGGATGTTAGTGGAACCTCGCCGCTATTCTCCAGTGGAAACCAGACAAGAGATGAAGGGAAATCTTTTCTAATGCTGGACGTCTTAAGGAATCGGCTAGTGACCAACGACAAGAGTCTGTAAGGACCATTTAGTGTACAAGGATTTGGCTTCAGAGGGAAATGGTCACTAGCATCTTTATCAAGGCTGAGTGTGTAACCCAAGGAACACGAAATGCCTTTGTATATACTTTATAATGTCAAACGTTCTATAACCAATCATAATAAAGTGCTAAAATAAAATTCATGCAAAAAATCATGATAAATAAATCACTTTTTTTTTTCTTCAAGTTTTGCTCCTTAGTACAGCTTTTGCGTGTGTGCCAGAGATTTGAAGTCAGGACCTTATATTTGCATGACTCACTGAGGCATTTCCCAGACTAAGTTGGGTTCCCTCCCCCCTTCTTGTTGTTTTTAATATTTTGTGAGCATGTTCTGTCATAGTCTTCATCTCTGTATCAGCAGATGTTCTGGTGAACATTCATCATGTGACCACGCTTTTAGCTGACCCTCTGTTTTCCCATGGTTCCTTCCTTCACGCTTCCTCTTAACTTCATTTGTTGTTAGCAAATGTGAGTTGCTTTTTACTTTTTATCTGTGTGTGTGGGGGGGGTGCGGGCATGTACACATTTGTGTGGTGCTGTGACAACATTATATGAACTTTTTTTTACAGTGGGCCAGCTCAGAGAGTACAGGGAGCACGTTGATGGCATAGATTAGCCCCTCCCCCAGGGACAGAAAGTTCTTATCTGACGAAAGAGCACAGGGTGCTGAACTAAGAACTTCCAGAAAGAGTTGGTGCTGAATGTGGACGCAGGAAGCTGGGACCTCACCACAGCCTTTCTTAGGATGGCATAGAGCACACCTTTTGAAACTGTGGGTCATAACCCCAATGGGATACCTGTGTAGCTAAATCTGGTGTGCATGAAACGCTTGGCAACAGTAAAGGTTTCTGAATGTGCAGTAATCAGAATTTTTTTAAAAATCAAATGTATAAGAAGTAGCATTTTCATCCTGTCCTACTGACCTCCCTCCACGTAGAAGTATCAAATTTGAACAGTTTTTGGTTTTTTTAGACAGGGCATACTGTGTATACCTTGCTGGCCTGAAACTCACAAAAACTTACCTGCCTTTGCCTACTGAGTGCTGGAGTTAAAGTGTACGCAGCATGCGGAGCCCATACTAGTCTATCTTTGGACTATATTGTTATAGTGTTTCCTTTTTAAAGCAGCTTTTTGGGTTAAGTTAATTTGACAAAACATGTTAACTGTTGAAGATACGCTGCATCCTGCTGTATTAAACAATCAGCCAAGATTTAATTGTTTACGAAAATAGGCACATTCATCTTTAATAGGTGGCAAAATCATATATCTACCGAAGGATTGTTTTGAAATAAGTTTCTTTGTGACTTATCGCTGGTAAATGTTTGACTTGCCTATTTTATGTCCTGTATGTTAAGGATTGTGAAAAACTAACTCAGGAGATAAGAGGACAGTGGATGGGAAAGGGTTGACATCTGGCAGTACCCAGGGAGCAGGGTTGGAAATTACTCTGCAGTGGGTCTTACACAGTCTCAGGGCAGGAAGATTCCTCAGTGTCACTGTGACTCCCCCGTGTCTCAGCACGGTCATCATAAAGCCAAGCTCAGGGTCACTTCCTTCTCAGGCCCTGGCAGGGTCTTGAGTTCCATTTGGGTCCAGTCAGGCTCTTAGCAAGTCCCAGACTGAGCAGCACACACAGCACACACAGCACATGGCGGTTTATCTTTGCCCTTTCTTCTTCTATCATATGTGACATCCTGACCACAGCTGCCCCTCCTTCCTCTCCTCCAAGTCGCTACCCACCCCTCTCCTCTCCCAGATCCACTCCTCTTCTTCTGTTTCCCTTCAGAAAAGGGCAGGCCTCCCATGGATATCAACCAAACTTGAATAACAAGTTGCAATCAGACTGACCACAGAACCTCGTCTCAAGGCTGGACAAGGCAATCTGGTCGGAGGAAAGGGGTCCTAAAAGCAGATAAGAGAGTCAGAGAAAGCCCTCGTCTCCGCTGTTAGAAACCCCACAAGAACAGCAAGCTATCCAACCACAGCATATATGCTGAATATATGCATATATGCAGCATATATGCAGAGGACCTAGCTCACCCAGACAGGCTCCCTGATGTCAGTTTAATCTCTGCGTACCCCTATGAGTCCAGGTTAGTTGTTCTTGTTTTCAGATCATGTTTTTGTAGTGTCCTTGACCCCTCTGGTCCTACAATCTTTCCTCCCCTTCAGGATTCTCCAGGCTCAGCCTAACGTTTGGCTATGGGTCTTTGCGCCTGCTTCTATCAGATGCAGGATGAAGTCTCTCTGATGACAGTTATGCTAGGCTCCGATCTACAAGTACAGCAGAGTATCATTAGGAATCATTCTTTTTGTACTTGATTCTATCTTAGGTCTCTGGGCTATCCAGCCTCTGGTTTCTGGCCCTCCAGGTGGTACCAGACATGGGTTGCCTCTCGTGGCATGGGTCGTAACTTGGACCAGTCATTGGTTGGCCACTCCCACAAGTTCTACACCACCTTTACCCCCAGCACATCTTACAGGCAGGACAAATTGTAGATTGAAAGCTTTGTGGCTGGACTTGTGTCCCAGTTCCTCCACTGGAAGCCTTTCTGGTTTCAGAAAATGGCCAATTCAGGCTCCATATCCCCCACTACTAGGAGTCTTCCCTAGGGTCACCCTCATAGATCCCAGGGAGTTTCTACTGCACTAGGTTTCTACGTGGCACCCAAAATGCCCCCTACCAGTACTCTCCCTCTATTGCCCTCACACCTGGTCCCTCCTGTTCTTGTTGCTACCCAGCCCTAGTCCACCCTCAAAATCTATTCTATTTCCCCTTCCCAAGGAAATCTTTGCATTCACCCTCCCCCACCCCCCTTGAGCCCTTCTTGCTGCTTAGGCTCTCTGGGTATGCAGAATGCAGTATGATTATCCTTTACTTTACAGCTAATAACCACTTATACGTGAACATATACCAACATCACATGGTTCTTGTGGTTAGGGTTTGTATTTGTGTCATATTATGTAACAAGACATGTGACACAGGCAACAAGGAAGGCAGAATTTACTTGGTTCACAGTCTGAAGGTGCAGAGCATCTTGGTGAAGAAGATATGGTGACAGGAGCAAGAGGCCGGGTCGCATCCCATTGAAGGGCGGGGCAGCTGCAGATAGTGATGGATGATGGGTACTCTGTTCCTTTCCCCTTTATTGTACAGTGTAGGACTGCAGAGCACAAAGTGGTGACATCCACACTGAGAGTCAGTCTTCCACTTCACTTAACCTAATCTATCGAATCCCCCACAGACATGCACAGAGATTCGCTTCCATGATGATCCAAATGCAATCAAGGTCAGCCACCACAGATTTCCAGGACCAAGGAGGCAGCAAATGTGCAGAGGGCTCAACAATGCCTTTCGAGAGGTCACACCCTGGGGGAAGAGAATGCATGATTTCTTGTCTCTTCCTGTGAGAACAGTAATCCTCCAATATAAAACTTCCCAGGAGGTGATCTCTTTTAGCCTTAACTGCCTCCTTAATGCCCCATCTCCAAACGCAGGCCCACGGAGCGGCCAAGGCTTCGCTATAGAGATTGTAAGGTAACACAAATGTCCACTCCATCACAGTTTCCCTAACACTGACAAGCCAAATACACGTTGTCACAGGGTGACTGGCACACGGACCCTGATGGCCAGTTATCAACTCTCTTATTCGACTGCTTCACCTCTGAGCATACGTAGTGAGTAGCTGTGTCTAGTATAATAGAGTCGGAAAGTGGTTTCAGATACAGGCCATTTACCTCCACTGAGTCTAGGGTACCTAGGGATCTGTCTTAGTTTGGGTTTTATTGCTGTGAACACACACCATGACCAAGGCAATAAAAGAAATCATTTCACTGGGGCTGGCTTACAGTTTAGAAGTCAGTCCATTATCATCGTGGCAGGAAGTATGGCAGTATCCACGTAGATGCGGTGCTAGAGCTGAGAGTTCTACCCCTGATCCACAGGCAGCAGAAAAAAATGTGTGCCACACTGGGTGTAGTTTGAGCATAGGGACCTCAAAGCCCACCCCCACAGTGACAGACATACTTACTTCCTCCAACAAGGCCACACCTACTCCAACAAGGCCACACTTCCTAATAGTGCTATTGTGCTCTACGATACAAACCCATACACTCAAACACATGAGTCTCTGGAGCCATACCTATTCAAGCCACCGCAGGAGCCATTCTTTCTGTGGAGAGTAATACACCTTTCTGAACTTTAAGTCTGTCTTGTATAAAATGGGCACAGAGGAGAATCTGAGGATGCTGAATATATTTTTCTTCATAGAAATGTTCAATGATGAAGCAATATTCTAAGCCATCTACCAGTCCATGTTATACTCTTTCCATACCTCCATACCCTGTGTGAACACTGAGCTTCACCCCCCAATCCTTAAGCCCAGGCAGGACCTCCATCACCCACTAAGGCAGATGACTGATTTATACTAAGATGAGTGGGCATTCCAGAGTTACCCAATAGAACCTTCAAATTTTCCCTCCTCCACCATGACAACCCCTTAAAGAGTCCTCACCTCCACTCATGTGGTTTCTGTGCCTTCCTGTCATCTGCCTGTAGGACCTAGAAGGGAAACCCCTGTCCTTCAGCAGAGCCAGCTCTGAACAGTGAATTTATGTGAGATATGTTGTCCCTTTGTTTGCTGCTGACAGGCGTAAAGAACAACTTTCACTGCTGATAATAATGGTTCATTTATCACATCTAGCCGAGGCTGACCTCTGGGCGTCCCGGCCCCTCCATCACCTTCACACCTGCTCAAGCTAATTGTTAGAGCCAAGTGTAAATGAAAATCAACTGGGCTAATAATGAATGGAGCCCATTACTCGCAACAGCACATTGCTTTACGAAGGTTTATCAAGAAACATTATAACCAGCCCTCTGGTCACAGTTCCCTGTTTTATAGATGAGAAGGAGTGAGCAAACAAGAGGGAACTAGCCTATGAAAATGAGCTTCAAGACTGCTGACCAAACATATGGCATCAACTTCTTGAGTTCTGTGATGGCCATCCTATGTTTACCCAAAGCCACCAATACCCCAAAAAGAAAAAAAAAGAAAAAGAAAAAGAAAAGAGAAACAAAGAAAAGAGATGAAAAAAGTTTAAGATATTTCCTCACTGTTGTCATCTGTTTATATAAGCAAATGAGATCATTAGCGGATGTGAAGACCTTAATTAAAATGCTAATCTCATGCTTCCACCAAAACCATTTTTCAAGCCAGTCGGCTCCATGGCTCCTCCATTTGATGTCACCCAGCCTGGAACTGCTTTGCCAATGCCATCTGAAAACAAATCTAGCTTCCAGGTGATGGAGATGAAGTCCCATGAATCCTCATGGGATTCTAGAACAGAATTGATGGGACACGGGCTTGTGTGTGTGTGTGTGTGTGTGTGTGTGTGTGTGTGTGTGAATTTATTCAGTCAGCTTATTTCAAAATAGTAATAACAGTTGAGAACCCAGGAGCTATTCAGTCCACGAGGCTAGGTGCCTCAGAAGTCCCAATCGGGCATCCAGAACCTAGAGAGTTCTTGGAGAGCCACTGACTTCAGTCAGTGAAGGAAGCCTGGGAATGCTGGTCCTGTCCCTGAAGGAATCAGAAGCTTCTATAACACGGTGCATCAGCTGAACGGAAGGCCAAGCCTGCAAAAGGAGCTAGTGTTCCTTCTGTTTTTGCCCTGCTGCATTTTATCTGAGCTGCTGCCTGAAGGTGCCGCCCACACTTGGAATGGGCCCTCCCTCACAGACTCCTCACATACGGCTTCCTACTCTGGTGATTCTAATTGTGGCAAGTTGACTTAAAACCGACCACCCGTGCCTCAGACTTCATTCAAGGCAACTGAGCAATTTAGAGAGGCAGCTAACAGAGTACCAGGAAACATCAGCTGTAATGTGAAGCTGTAACCCCGGGGAAGTAGGGGAAGTCCCATCACAAAACTGAAATGCATTTTGGGACAAGGATGATTAAACTTCATTATCTACATAATTGGATTTAGAGTCTCCATGGAAACAAACCTTTGGGTGTGTTTGAGGAAGTTTCTAGATAGGGTTAATTGAAGTGGGAAGGCCCACCCTAAATGTATGAGACCATTCCATGGGTTGGTGCTGTAGTTAGTTTTCTTTTGTTGTGACAAATCACCAGAGCCAAGAATATATATGTTATATATATATATATATATATATATATATATATATATATATATA
>NC_034599.1:64449983-64475083 GCF_900095145.1 Mus pahari | reverse complement strand
CTCTCTCTCTCTCTCTCTCTCTCTCTCTCTCTCTCTCTCTCTCTGTGTGTGTGTGTGTGTGTGTGTGTGTGTGTGTGTGTGTGTGCGCGCGCATGTGGAGGTCAGAGGGTGACCTCAGGGTCTTCCTCAATCTCTCTCTATATTCCTTTTTTTTGAGAGTCTCTCATTGAACCTGTAACTCACTGGTGAGACTGGCTGGCCAGCAAGCCCCAGGGATCCTCCTGTATCTCGGTCTCTACTGAGGTTGAGAATGAGCATGTGTTTTGCATGGATTTCTACTGAGTGACCCTCTGCATTTACAGATGTGCATGAACCTTACACTGAGACTAAGGTCAATGCTCACAAAAAAAGTCACTCTGTTTCAGATCTGAGTTGTTCATTCACAGAATACAAATAACCAGTTTCCACATAAGCAGGGCAGGTAACCCCAAACTCTTAACCTTTTGATGATTTGGTAGGGAATGACTCTTGAGTTTGCTGAAGAGTCCATGGGTTTACATGGACAAGACCTTGTTTTACTGTTGAACGAAAAGTGGGCACCATTTTCTAGATTTCACAGTACCTTTTCTATAGACGTTCAAGTCAGTGACCTCTACACAACCCACCTAATTTAACTCAGGTTTTGAGGGCACCATCTCAAATGTATTCTGCCCAGAATCTCCTGGGGATGCAGAAGGCCAGGGAAGTGAGAAGAAAGCCTCAAAATAACAAAACAACTGGTTTCAGAGAAATATGGATGAACTGGTGCTTTGAAAGAGGGGGCGGGGTTTACAGGCGATTCCAGTTAGTGCTGCCTGTTGGGATGTTGTTGCTTGGATCCCATGCAGGTGACCATGGTTGCAGAGAGTTCATGAGTTTGATGGCCACACTATGTCCAGAAGGCATCATTTCACAGATGGAGTCCTCTCCTGAATTCAGGACTTCTTACACCAAGTTAACATGATCCGTCTTCTAACTTAGAGTAGTGTGGACGTCTCGTCTCAAAGACAAACACCTGTTGTGGTGGTTTAAATGAGAAATACTCCCCATAGTCGCAGTCATCTGAACACTTGGTCCCTAGTTGGTGACGCTGTTTGGGGAGATTTATGTGGTGAAAAAGTATGGCAGTAGGGGTGGGCTTTGAGAGAAAAATGCCCCACCTACTTCCCGTTTGCTTTCTCTGCTTCATCCTTGGGGTTTAGATGTGAGCTCCTAGCTTCTGGTTCCTGCTGCTTGCTGGCATGCCTCCTAATATGACAGACTTTCATCCCTCTGGCTCCATAAGCCAAAATAAATTCCTTCTTACATAAATTGCTTTGGTCACATTGTTTTATCATAGCAATAGAAAAACAACTAATACACCTGAGAGAATGTCAAATAACAATATTCAACAGGAAAAACTAAGGAGCTCTGTTTTAGAAGGTCTGTCCAAGCAGAAACCATATACGTTGCTGCTGGAGAGAGAAACCATTCATTCATTCATTCATTCATTCATCTACATTTCTGGGATAAAGGGTAAAGTAGTTGCTGGATTCATTTACAACCTAGAGACAGATGATTTGGGATGGCTTGGGATATTTTATTCATTAGCTATTACTGCAATAAGTCTGCATAACAATCTCCATATCTCAAACACTCACGGAAACACTTCTCATTCATTTATCTTTACTGACTGGGATACTTTAACTCCAGGCAGTTGGTCAAACATGTGTTCCAAATACTTCTCACCCCAGGCTTCAGGATGAAAGGAAACAGATTCCTCCAGTGCTTTTATCAGGCAGGAGCAGAAATTTGCCAAACTTGGCTTGGGATGTAGCTCAGTGGATAAAGTGCTCACCTAGCATGCACAAGGCCTTGGGCTTGATCCCAGCACATCCAAACATAACAGTGTAATCCTGTAATCCCTCAAGAAGTAGAAGCAGGGTGATCAGCGTTCAAGGTCAAAAATGGTGACACAAGGCTATCAAGGACAGCCTGGGCTACAGGAGACTATGTCTCAGAAGAAAACCAAGGCAGTGCAAGGAGTGGGGAAAAGAAAGAAATTTGCTAACCCTCAAGCTAGAGCGATAGCTGGGTGTGCTACAGGGTTTGCTGTGTGATCATTGTGACCTGAGTTTGATTCCTGGCACCTACATAAAGGCCTGAGCCGAGGCAGGGAGCCTGTAACCCCAGGACCTGGAGAGTAAACACAGGTAGATCTAAGGTAGATCTGGGCGTGGGGCAGGGGCTTGCTGGCCAGCCAGCTGGGGACACACACACACACACACACACACACACATTTAAAATGAAAAATAATTTCCAAACTCTGGGTCATTTCCATAGGCCAAAGCAGATCTTGTGACTAAGCCAACATTGGTGGGCATGGAAGTCTGTTCCGCTCACCTAGAGGCTATGGGAATAAGGAAGGGGAGAAAATAAGCTAAGCAAGCAGTTCCCATGAACAGACCAGAGACAAATCTAGGATTCCACCACGTGAGGGAGCCTAATCACATTTCTATGTCCTTTAAATAAAAATGTCTTGGTCAATAATCAAAATACGCAAACGATTAGGCATGACAGTAAGACCATGGCTCTATTTCAGTTTTTTCTTCTTGCTTTGGGCGTGCCAGGAAGGGGTTTGGACAGGTCGCAGTCAGTATTTAGGTGTATGTACTAATCCAAGGAAGTTATTGTAGAAGAAGTTCTAGGTCCCTTTCAGTTGGTTCTTGGGTGGACATCAGAACTCCAAAGTCACAGTTAAGATTATATCATAACATACACATGTTCTATGCAGTATAGCAAAGACCCTCAAATGGCAGATTAAACGAGTTACTGGGGTCGGGAAGATGGCTCAGTGGTTAAGAGCCCTACTCTCTTCCTGAAGATCCAAGTTCACTTTCCAGCATCCATACTGAGTGACTCAAAACTGGCTGAGTCCAGCTCCAGGAGAACTGATGCCCTTTTCAGACCTCCACAGGCACATGTGCACATGTATGCACATACACACACAGAGGCACAGGCACATACACACACAGAGGCATAGGCACATACATATACACATTATTTTTAAAAAGCAGAACAGTTATGTTCTCGCAGCTTCATGAGTCAGTTCAGGGACAGTTTCCCTGACTCTTGTTGATGGTCACTGCCAAGGTCAACTGCGCTTGTTAGTTCTATACCAACGTGACACAAGCTAGCATCATCGGAGAAAAGGGAACCTCAATTGAGAAAAATGCCTCCATAAGATTTTCCTGTAGGCAAGTCGGCGGAGCATTTTCTTAATAGTAATTGATGCAATTGCTGCCACTCCTGGGCTGCAGGTCCTGGGTTATGTAAGGAAGTGGAGTGAGGCAGGAGGAAGAAGTTAGCAAACAACACTCCTGGATGGCTGTGTCAGGTGCCGCCTCAAGGGTCCAGCCTACAGATTCCTGCCCTGACTTTCTTGAAGTCATGTGTTTCATAGAAGCTGTAAGATATCAGCCAAGCCTGGCTTCTCATCTGAAAGTTCAGCTCAGAATAACCCCGTTCACCCTCACTCAGTCAGCAGGGTCCTTGTTCTTACAGGCATGGAGCTTGGGACCCCCTAGCTTCTTTAAACTAACAATGAGAGGGCAATGTCATAGCAATTTTGTTAGAAAGATGGAAGGAGTCTCACCTGATATGATGCAGTTTTAGGGTATTCTACTCAGCTTCTTAGATAAGTTATAGATCTTGCCCCCACACAAGACAGGAATCCTGTGAAATGGCAGGAGGCAGTCACCAAGACACCCATAGAGCCCGTCCACCCCATTTATTCCAACTTTGCCCAGCTCTTCCTAGTGGACAGCCACCCTCTTCCATTCATGCTCTAGAAACGACATCCACACTTAGATGACCTTAGTTAGGCTCCCAGGCCAATTCTGTATCACATCCTGTTCTGAGGTCTTCCCAGGAAAAGGAACTTCATCATTCTGGCCAGTGACACTCAATCATTGAGTGTTCAGTGTCACCAATCATCAGGAAAAAAAAAATCATTCTAGTCAGAAAAGGTACAAGTACCAATTACTAGACTGTCATGATTTATGCTTGTACCTTATGGGAGCAACATAAGTCAAGCTGGTTATGCATGAGAACGCAGCCATTGACTGACAGGAGTAGAAGCTTATGACTCACGTCTTGTCTACCCTGAGCCAAGGCAGTCAGTCAACTCCAAGGGGACAAACATCAGTCAAATAAATGACTTGGCAGCCTAAATATTTAACAACTGGGTGATGGCTGGAATTTTGACTATTCGATCAGTCACACAGGCATGCTCCCACAAAGTGAAATAATGAAAACTTAGTGTGGCTTATCTTTTCGTCGGAGTCATTCATTCCCCACGTATTTGTTGAGCGCCTCTTCTGTTGTAGCCACTCTGATTAGTGTTTGGAACACAATAAGAAAAGACCGCAGTCATATCAGGGGTGACATTTCCTCTTAAGACCCTTTCTTTTCTATCTTATCTATATCACTAGGCATTTTTTTCCTTAGTGGTCTTTGGCCAGCCATCCCAAGAACACAGTGAATGTGACCCACCCTATTGCTATTTTAATCCTAATATTTGACACAAATTCACTTTACTGCTGCAAAATCTAAATAACTTACATACCTCATTAGCTCCAAAGAATAATTGGCTCTATGGAAAAATGACAGCTTTCTATAGGGTAGGTAGAGAAAAATCCATGCGATCAAAAATATTTGCTGTGGTGCCTATCTCAACTCTAAGGTTAAGAAAACTGTTTTTGCAAACATCTGAAAGCCAAAGACCACCTAAAACAAATGTAGGCAGGCTTGACAGGAACAAAGTCATACATGAATAGGAAATGCCACCCAGAGAGAGATAACCTTGGACAACTGAGCTGCTATCCCCTGTAGTCTTTCTACGGGTAATTTTACAATTCCCATGGCTTTGATATACCAAAGCCTTAGACAGCAAATAGATGACAAACTTACTTTTACAATCATTTGTCATAGGCTTGGGATGGGGAGGGGATAAACTCTTGACAAATACCAAGGACTCCTTTATTCTTAACTCCCCTTTATTGTCAAGGACTCCTTTATTCTAATGCAGTAACTTCTGGAAACTTCCCCTTTCAAGGATTCCTTTTCAAGCACAACCAATAATCTACAATCAGCTTTGTAATCTCTTCAGGAGGCAGGACCTTCTCTGCTTTGGAGTTCTGAACATAAAATGAACAGTGGAATTCCTACAGTAAAAAGACCGAAAGTTTTCATCTGTTGGTTATTAATCGGACTGTTAAGGTTCTATCTGGCATTTGCTATTTGGTGATATGCCAATAGTGACTCATTGAAATGACTGTTAACTTCAGAAACTAAGAGCTCAAATGGGTTTTAAGATTTAAACAAAAATGATGGATCTGAATATTGGCCTACATGTAGCTATACGTACCACACACATGCTTGGCGCCTGTGGAGGCCAGAAGAGGGCATCAGATCTCCTGGAACTAGAGCTGCAAGCTACCATGTGGGTGCTGCGAGACAAACCTGGGTCTTCTGGAAGAGCAGCAGGTGCTCTCTGAGCATCTCTCCAGGCCTGAAATAGGCCCAGAACACGGCTGCTTCATGCCCCAAACAGTTTGAGTCCTCTTACTGACATCAATGACAATCAGCTGTCCAGCCTTTGCCAAATCAGTTCCAGGGGGATAGGGCATTCACCCCCTTAAAGAGGACTCATCACCTTCTCACATCATCTCCAAAGGATCTTTCTTACTCTCGCCCTGTAGTTCTCACCCATGATGACCGTAGTGGTACCTCTTGGATTCTTATAGGAGGAATCTAATCTCTTAAGATACCTGAAATCTGTTACTACATCCCAAGTGCTCTCTGTGAAACATGCCCCGTTCCTCAGAACATGATACTAGTTCTATCAGGTCTCTTATCAGTGGGTTGCAACAATGAGTTTGTAGAACAACTCTACTTGGGGGCCCGGGGAGATGTCTGATGTCTCAGTGAATAAAGCCCTTATCGTGAAATGTGAGGACTTGGGTTCAGATCCCCAGGGTCCATATAAGGTCCATGAAGGTGGAGACAGGCAGTTCTCTGAGACTTGCTGGCCAGTCAGCCTCACTGAATGAGTGAGCTCCAGGTTTGGTGAGAGAGCCTTACTCAGAAAATAAGGCAGAGAGCAATTTAGGAAGAGAGACGGCTTCAACACTGGCCTATGTGCCTGTGGACTTGCACACACATGCACATGTATGAACATATATACATACTCCTCTCGCATAATTATTTTATAACAGATAAGGAAGAGCAAATTACCATAGCAACTATACCTGAAACGGAGTGACTTATTTCCTTGCTATTTTGTGGCCCAGCTTGGGAAGAAAAGTTCCCCAGAGGATTTTGCACTGTGGGTGCTGCTTATCACAGAACCCATGGTGGGTTAAAAGCCGAGAATCAGTGCTTTGATGTGCCCCAGTTTGTCTTTAAAAGATCCAATAACCAGAACCAAACCCAAGAGCCAAGAATCCTTTTCATCAGAGAGATGCAGACGTTTTCATCAGATCTCAACTTGCTGCTTTTCCTATTGCCCAGGCTTCAGCGAAAACCTCCCCTTCTACAGGAAGCTTGTCACTGGAAGGGCTAGCATCTGAACTCCCAAGGTCTTTCCTAGGCCAGACGCCCAGTCAGTGCTTTTCAACCTGTGGGTCTCGACCTCACGAGCCTTTCACGAGGTTTGTCTAACATCATAGGAAAACACAGACATGACGATTCATAAAAGTAGCAAAGTTACAGTTAGGAAGTATCAACTAAAATACTGTTATGGGTGGGGTCACACAACATGAGAAACTGTATTAAACATGAAACGGTGGCAGCATTAGGAAGGCTGAGAACCACTGCCTAAGCTTTTTCACTCCAGCTCCTCATCCGCGGACAGTGTTTCAGACCAACTTGATGACAGCCTCCTTTGGTACAAGGTGGAACCTCTTCTCTTTCACTGGGTAGCTCAGGGTTTCCCACACAGAAGTCAGCAATGGGAACTTAATACCTGGAAAGAAATTCTGTTCTAAACGGTGTTCAGAATACTGGTTCCTAAGCTTTAAAACCCGGCTACAACCAGATTATGGGAAAAGGAAAAAAAAAATCACTAGAGATTTCAGTTTCTATTTTGTTTGCTGGAATAAACACCAAGAACAAAAGCAACATGGTAGAGTAACAGGTTACTCCAGGTCATAGTCCATCGCTGAGGGAACGGAGGGAGGAAACTGAGGTGGGAACCCTGGGGGAAGGGCTTCTTCCTGCCTCTCTCTCAGACTCAAACTCAGTTAGCTTTCTTAGACAGGCCTGGCCCATCTGTGGTCCATCACTAACCATGACAATCTTTCTCTTTCACAGACAGGGCCCCAGGTCACTGTGATCTGGGAAATCCCTAACTGAGACTCTTTTCAGTGACCATATGCCTCGTTTCACCGCCTCCTAGACAAAAAGGAGCTAAGAGGATAGGGTTTGGAAGATAAGATGGTTGCTGTGCAAGCTTGAGGACCTGACTTTGATCTCCAGAAGCCACAAAAAAAAAAAAAAAAAAAAAAGCAAAACAAAAATAAATGACAATAACAAGTTGGGTTTGCTTGGTGGCATTTGCTTGTAATTCTGGACAGGCAAAGACAGAGGAATCATTGGAGTTTGCTGGCCAATCTACCTAACCACATTGTCAAGTACCAAGCCCGTCTTAAAACACAAGGTCAATGTTGTCTTGAGGATAACATCCAAGGTTGACCTCTGGCTTCCACACACATGTACATAAAAATATATAAAATTATAAACTATTGTTAAATGAGAGGAGCTAGGACCCTCTCTCTCTCTTCCTCTCTCCCTCTCTCCCTCTCTTCCTCTCTCTCTCTCTCTCTCTCTCTCTCTCTCTCTCTCTCCACAAGCTGAATGTACTGGCCTCCGTATCCAGTTTGGAGACAGTGGAGAGCAGAAGAAGGCGTTGGATGAAGTGGGATCGGATATTCCACCTGAGCCACACGTTTCCTGGCTTGTTAGTGTTTCCTGAATTGCACCTCTGGCTCTCATTTCTCTCCTAAACTCCAGACTGCTGCCACCCTCGCCTGCTCCTGCCAAATACCCACTGTATAGCAGCTACACTAAAGATGTCAGTTCTGCTCACCTCAAAGTCAATTCCCAAGACTCCCCCAGACCTGCTTCTCCTGCTGCCTTGCCTAGGCCCACACCTGGCAAAACAAAATGCATCCTTGCATGAAAATTGTTTAAAGGAAGAATTTTGAATCTCTGGCACACATATATACAAAGAGCCTCGAAGGCTTATCTGGATTTTAAAAGCCCAGAAAACAAAGGTACTCCTAACCCCTTTGTCTGCCTCAAAGCAGGCTGTCAACTCCCTTTCAATAAGATGCCCGTTTGTTTGTTTGTTTGTTTGTTTGTTTGTTTGTTTTCGAGACAGGGTTTCTCTGTGTAGCCTGGCTGTCCTGGAACTCACTCTGTAGACCAGGCTGGCCTGGAACTCAGAGATGCACTTTCTTATTGTGGTGAATCAAAACTCCCTCCCTCCTATAGACTCCCTGAGCTCTTCAGAGACTCAGGAGCCCTCCCTACCTACTTCTGGTTCCTATTTCAATCTTTTCATTGTATAGGTAGAAATATTGCTACCAGCTAACAGGACCTACCTACTCCCACTGAACAATTTGAGCTTCGTATTTCTGCTTTGGTTTCCTTGGCAATCCCAATGCCAATAGAAAATGGATGCTAAATAGTGTTAGTGGAACAAATGAAGAGCAAATAATGCTGGTCAACTTCAGTGAGCTGAGAGAGAGCATGGTTTGAATTCAGGCTCAGCACTTCAAGCTTAACTCATCCCAGGGCCCTGGGCAAGCCCGGTCTCTGCAGCCTGGATGTATAGAACTCAGAATGACAATAGGACATTCTTCTTAGGCTATTGGGACATTGACATCTAGTAATGGCATCCAGCTGTGTAACCAGCTGGTGAATCTGTTAGGGATGGAGAGAAGGCAAGGCAACTGGGGGTGGAGTGCAAGGAATAATTCAGGCTCATGTATTGCCCCCATTCGAAAAATGGAAACTGTGTTAAAATAGCATGAATCTGGGGACGGGAGAGATGTCCCAGCAGTTAAGAGCACTGCCTGCTCTTCCAGATGATCTGAGTTCAATTCCCAGTCCCCACACAGCAGCTCACAACTGTGTGTAACTCCAGTTCCAGGATATCTGACACCGGCATACATGCAGGCAAAACATCAATCCACATGAAATCAAAGTAAATAATTAAAAAAAAAATCAATAAATAACATGAATCTGGAGGCCAAAGAGACAGCTCAATGGGTAAAGTGCTTCCTGTAGAAGCCTGAGGACCCATGTTTGGATCCTCAGCATCCATGTGAAAGGCCAGTTGGACCAACATGGGCTTGTGATTGACGTGCTGAGGATAAAGACGGGCAGATGAGGCTGTAGCTGGCTAGTCACTCTGGTCACAACAAGCTCCAAATTCAATGAAAGACTTTGTCTTAAAATAATAGTGAAGAAGAAGGAGGAGGAGCAGGATGAGGAAGAGCAGGATGAGGAGAAGAAGAAGAAGAAGAAGAAGAAGAAGAAGAAGAAGAAGAAGAAGAAGAAGAAGAAGAAGAAGAAGAAGAAGAAGAAGAANGGAGGAGGAGGAGGAGGAGGAGGAGGAGGAGGAAGAAGAAGAAGAAGAAGAGGAGGAGGAGGAGGAGGAGGAAGAAGAAAGGGATAAAGGAGGACACCTGTGTGGAGCCCTGCCCTCCACACCTGCATACACAGACAAGCTCACACATACATGCAGTGCTACACACAGAAAAAAGCATGAATCATCTGAGGAATAATTTGCTAATTACACGGCCAGAGATTAGTGGGGTACATATGGGGGCACAACTGCACACATGAAACACTGGTATCTTTCCCAGGCACTCACAAAAGTTGAGAAGGCTCCCATCGTTCCCTTTCCCCTTGAAACACATCACAACGCTGTAATGAATCCAACGGGACTCCAACAGTTAAGGTCCCAGAGCAGCCCAGCCCTCATTAGTGATTCCAGCAGGCGACATGAGCGCTAATATTAACTATGGTTCTTAGCCTTCGGAGTTGTGGAGACGAATGCAGCATCCTGCAGACCAAACACTTATGCTAATACGGGAGAAACTTTCTGGGGGAAGGAAAAAGAAAAAGGCAGCCAAATCTAAGAGACCTGTCAACACCAGGGTCAGAAGTGAAGCAGTAACCAAGAAAGAGCTGAAATCAAAGGCTTGTCGCTGCCTCCCCTGCCCACTCTGTTCCGTGGGTGCCCTCAGTGGTCACAGCTCCCTCAACAATATTTATAATGAAGGCGCCAATGCTACAAATGTCAGCCCTGATTATTCATAAAGCTTCCTCCTGCTCAGATCCACCCTGGGGCTAACAGTAAAAGTACCTGATTCCCAATTCTCAAACACAGAAACCTACTGAGCTTGAAAGGGGAGCTAACTAATAAAGTTTGCATATCCCTAAGAAAAATAGCACTGTCGGAAGAAGAAAAAGAATGGCAAGATTAAACAAAAACAGTCAGCTCGGGTGGAAAATGATAAAAATTTTAAAAGGCAAGAACTTAAATCTGTTTTCATTTTTTTTTCTCCTCTCCCTCTTTTTTTTTTTAAATGTCCCTCGTTCATTTACATTTCAGTGTAAACCGTTTGGAAGGAACTGAACTCTCATCTGCTGAGTGGAGAATTGAGGGGGGTCTGCGCACTTGCTGGCTGCGGGGTGCTGCTGAGCTCCACTCACGAGAAGGTAACTTTAAATTGTGGTGAAGGCAGAGATGGGCTTTGTCTCTGACTCTTTTGGATGAGGTGGTCACCAAGGCTCATGGGGAGGTCTCGCTTGGGCTGTCTGTGTTAAAATCATAGACCCAGGCTAATAGCACTGAGACCTCAACCTAAACCCAGGCTCCCTGGTCCCTTGGCTCTATGGCCCGGTCACTCCGTTGCCCATTCCTCTAGTGGGCATCCATTTGTGATGGCTGATCTTGATCATCACAGGTCCTGGGGTCACCTAGGAGACACACCTTTGGGCCTGTTGTGAGGCACTCTGAAGTGAGGCTTGACTGAGGTCAGAAGACCCACCCTGCCTGTGGATGATGTCATTGCATCGGCTAGCACTTCAGCTTGAAACCAGGAGGAAGCCTGGCACCAGCCTTCATCTCTCTGCTTCCTGGCTGCAGATGCAATGTAACAAAGCATGCACACACATACACATGGATTTAAAAATAGTTAAGAATTGAGGGGGAAGAAAACCCAGCCAAAACCCCATCCCAGACATTAAAACTAGAGCAGTCCAAGGTCTCACTCCCAGGCAGGGATGCCCACAATAGCAGCAAAAAAATAGCACAACTTTTCTTACCACGTCATCGGTGCAGGTTCCTTGTTTGATTATCCACTGCTTACTCCCAGTGTAGGTGCCACAAAGCAGAGGCTGTGATTTCTACCTCACAGGCTCCCAGTGAAGCACTTGGACTGGTACCAGAATCTAACTGGAAGATAAGTGTTTCAAGACTGCACTACCAGAGCAGTCATAACCAGAGACCTGCTGAGATAGCAGCAGCTGAGAAAACCCCACTGGTCTATAGCACAGGCCACTGTGCACCTACTGTGGAAGGACCACATAGAATCCACTTGACACACAGCTCTTCCCATCTCACCTGCTTGAATTGTTAGCCTGTTATCACCTTGAACGATTCACAGACAGTGGGTCTCTTGGATCTCAGTACAGTCTCTTTGACTTCACTGTGCCATAGGATACTAACCACAGCCTCCGAAGATGCTCAGCCAAGGATCAATTGTATTCAACTGCATCCACATGTACATATACTCCACACAGACACACACGTACACACACAATTAAAAATTAAAAATAATCAGAGTTAAAGGTGGGTCTTTTCTAATTATCACACACAAAGCCAGGTATGGTAGTGCACACCTTTAATCCCAGCAGTAGGGAGGCAGAGGCAGATAGATTTCTGGCAGCCTAGTCTACATAGTGAGCTCCAAGACAGCTAGGGGTACATAGTGAGATCCTGTCTACATACATACATGCCTACATACATACATACATACATACATATATACATACATTATTTCATTCAGAAAAAAATAAGAAAGAATAGAGAGGACATATAAGATCTTTATAAGTCAGAGGCCAGTGGGCCAGGTGGAGGCCAGGCAGAGGCCAGGCAGGCACCACTACAATGAGCAATTCTGTGGTGGAGAGAGAGGAGAGAAAGAAGCAGAGCAGTTTGAGCATTATGAAGAGAGACAGAACTGGAGACAGTGGTGAAGAGCAACCTGATGTGAGAGGCCTGCATTGCAACCTGAAGCCATGGTGATGTCTGGGCCCCATGCTGCCACCAGACGCATGTCTGCGTTGCATCTACTGCAGCAGAAGTCTGTGTCAACCATGGCCTGTGTTACCACCCGTGGACATCCACATGGTCTAGACTTCTGCCTGAGGCAATATTGATGTCTGACAGCCACACTGATCTGGCCCTGCCCTTCACTGACCCCTGGACATTGGCTCCAGCAGTGACTTAAGCAAGGGAGAGTAGACCCTACCCCTCACTTGGGCTGTACTGTAGAGATGTCCCCAGTAGTAAGAACATGGGAGAGTTGGTCTTGCCCCTTGCCTAAGCATCTCAGGAGGCCTGGTGGCATGGGAGTAGGAGAGCTGGTCCCCACTCCTTACCTGGGCAGTGCAGGAGAGCTGGCCCTGGTGGCAAGGGAACAAGAGAGCTGGCAGGCTGACCAACTCAGCTTCCAGTCAGGCCCAGATCCAGGGCTCTGAGCTGGCCCACCACATCTACCCCAGGACTCTGTGTTGGCCCATCCCAACATCTACCACATTCGTGAGCTGCTGGAGCTTGTGAAGGGGCTGGTCCTGCAGAACCAAAGGCATAGGATCTCCATGACACAGAGCAACAGCAGGATATCTGTGAGGAGTCCCTGGGAGGATCCAGGATTTATGATGTTGCAGAAGCCAGAGGCCTTGAACCAGAGCAATGACTCACTGCAATGAACATTTGTAAGCAAAGAAGGGTGGATGAAAGGGTATACTGTGTAACACACTGCAGCTTACATGGTGAGATTTTGTTTGTTTAATTTTAATTTTTTATTTTCTTTGGGGGGAAGTTACAAGGATGGAGGGTGGATATGGAAGGACTGGGAAATGAGTAGGATTGTAGTGCATGATGTGAAATTCACACAAAAAAATCAATTAAAATGATGAAAAAATTGTGACTTTACTAAAAAAATCAAACATTCACATTATTAGCATACCTGAGGCAGAATAAATAGAAGTTAAGGGAAATATATTCAATGAAATAATAGCAGGGAAAAAATCTCTAATTTTGGAAAGATGTGGGTATACAGGTAAAGGAAGACTCAGAATGGTAAATGAATATGATGAAAGAATTAACCTCACCATGACATGTTCTAGATGAACTGTCAGCAGTACAAGACTGTAACCATGTGTCTAAGGGGTTGTCACCCTATTCGGTCCCCACTTCCTCTCTGCTCCCCTCCCACGCCTGCAGTTCCCTTCTTCCCTGTCATTCTCGCTTCTCCTTGCATGTCTTGTGTGTGCAGGTGGTCACAGCTTTGGTGGTCATGGCCATGGTGACCACGTCATTCCAGAAAAGAGTATTTCACAGCACTCCTCTCCATCCTTCTTGGCTCTGGTGTTCTCTCCACCCCCTCTTCCAGGATGTTCTTGAGCCTGGGAAGAAGTAGTATAGATGTTTCAAGTAGGGCTGAGCACTTTATCAGTTGCATATTTTCGGCACTTCCAGGCTTTAAAATGATCATAACAACATTGGTCCACTGCGTGATGTCTATTGATTGTACTGTACAGGTCTAAGAGCTCTGATATCTATACCCAACACTGCAAATCCCTCCCGTGCTTACCTGTTATCCCTCCTCTTCCCCCATCTTTCCTCCTGAATTCTCTACCAAAACTGGTCTTCATACAACCTTTGTAGCTTACTCTTGGGAAGTCGCATGGTTGGAATCTCACCGAAGGTAGCTTTCAGACATCTTATTTCATTTCCCAGCATGCACGCAATGTCCTCTATGTGAATGGTTGACTGGTTTTGTAGAGTGATACCTCAATTTTTATTGTTGCTCAAGATAAATTCTCAACTGTCATCACAACATAGTATAGAAGTTAGGTCCTGGTTCTTCTTCTCAGCCCCATGCTCCCAGGAATAAGACTCAGTCTCAAAAGCTATTTACAAACACCTTGGCCACACAGGGGAGCTTTTCTCTTATTAGATCACATCTTAGATTATCCCATTTATTCTGATCTACATTCTGCCCTGTGGCTGATTACCTGTGCTTAGGTACCATGTGTCTGTCTCCTCACATGCTAAACAAGTGTTCTGCCACTGAGCAACATCTTCAACCATAAACTATTTTTTAAATTAATTAATTAATTAATATTTTACACTCTATATTTTATCTCCCCCCTCCATCCACCCTATAACTGTTCCATAGCCCATACCTCCTTCCCACTACCCTGTTCCCATGTGGATGTCCTCAACCCCCACCCCATCAGACCTCTAAACTTTCTGGGGCCTCCAGTCTCTTGAGGGTTAGGTGCATCATCTCTGAGTGAACACAGACCTGGCAGTCCTCTACTGTATGTGTGTTGGGGGCCTCAGATCATTGGTATATGCTGCCTGTTTGGTGGTCCAGTGTTTGAGAGATCTCGGGGGTCCAGATTAATTGAGACTGCTGGCCCTGACCTCAAGCTTTACTACAGAGCAATAGTGATTAAAACTGTATGGTGTTGGTACAGAGACAGACATGTTAATCAATGGAATAGAATTGAAGACCCAGAAGTAAAACCACACACTTAAGGTCACTTGATCTTTGACAAAGATGCTAAAAATATTCAATGGAAAGAAAGAAAGCATCTTCAATAAATGGTTCTGGTCTAACTGGCTGTCTGTATGTAGAAGAATAAAAATAGACCCATATTTGTCACCTTGTATAAAACTGTTTTATTTTTAAAGTTTTATGGCCTGGGGAGATTGCTCAATAAACTAGCATGTGCTGCTCTTCCAGAGGGCCTGGTTTGGTTCCTATGACCTACATCAGACATTTTATAACTGTCTGGAACTCCAGTTCCAGGAGATCCAACACCCTCATCTGGCCTTGTAGGTACCTACTATACACACACACACACACACACACACACACACACACACATACATACACACACACACACACACTCATAACAAATGACCTAAAAATCACTAATCATTAAAATTTGCCTATGCTAATATTTTAACTTTTCATAATAAAAGATACAGTGAGCTAAGTTACAAACACAAAATAACAAATTAGGGGGGGGGAACTCTTTCAAAACAAGGCTGGCGGGCTTAAATTAATGCCATGGTTTTCTTTAAAATGCCCTCAAGCCAACAAGGAAGGGAAACATCAGTTCATAGATGATAACAGAATGGTAAAGAAAAAAATATGTTTAAATTCAGTACTTTTAAAAATGTACATTTGGGGACTGGGGAAATATCTTGGTGGTTAGTGAGTTTTCCATGCAAATGTAAGGAACTGGGGTTTGGATTCCCAGAACCCACATAAATGCTAAGTGAGTGTGGTGGCCTGCCTGTAATCTAGCCTCAGAAGGCCGAAGCTGAGGACCCCCCAAGCAGGCTGGCTAGCAAGACTAGGCGTGTGTATGAGCTCTGGGCTTGATTGAGAGACCCTGCCTCAATAAATCAAGTGGAAGAGCCCCAAAGATTATTCTCAACATTGACGTTGGGCCTCTGCATGCACAGGCACTCATATGTGTTCCTGTACACATGCAAAAATATGAATACACATATGAACATGGCACACATATATACATGAAAAGTGAAAAAAAGCAATTAAAGATTTGTGTCATCAAACCAATAACAAACATGCATAACAATATCACATATGAGCATGGAACGGTGCTAATGGGAATGTAGGTTGTTTTTATTCAAACGTACTTTGGAAAGCACCAATATAAAATTGGAGCCATGTATACTGCAAAGTTCAACTGCCTCTAGTTATGTTCTGAATGTGAGAAGAGATTTTTTTTTTTTTTGGTAGCAGCTGACCTAACAGAAACTATCTTAAAATTCATCAGTGAAAGGATTGCTTAAAAATTATTGATATGATAAAATGTGACATAGTGGTGCAAATATTCAGCCATCCATTTATAAATCACCTTGGACAAATCTTAAAAACTAAATATTGACTTGAAAAAAATGGGTTTGGTTGTTTTAAAAGAAAGTTCAAACATGAAATGTTGCATATGCTCAGAGGCACATAGATATGTAGTTATAAGTATAAAATAATGCATACATTGACAAAAACAAACCCAGAATAGAATTTTCTTTTGAGGGGAAAAAAAAGTTGAGATCAGGAGCTTGGGAGATGGCTCAGTGGTCAGGAGCAGTTACTGCTCTTACAGAGGACAAGGATTTGGTTCCCAGCATCTATGTCTTGTGGTTCACAAGTTTCTATAACTCCAGCTCCAGGGGATCCAATGCCTTCTTCCTGGCTTGTGGGCACTGCACTCGCATGACCATACCCACACATGTACACCCAAGATTTTCAATTAAAAATTAAATCTCTAAAAAAAAATTGAGATTCATCTTAACTGCAAATATAACACCCTATTACTCAGGGAAAAAATAAAGATGGCACAAGGCTTTCCATTTTATATGTTTGAAAGTTTCTTTTGACAAGGGTTGGCTGAGTATCCCAGACTGACCATATCCTTCGGGCTCCCGAGCACTGTGACTACATGCATGCTCCCCCACACCTGACACCACATTAGGTTATGATTTTAGTCTTAATTTCTGAGATCCATCTCTTTAGCCCAGCACTACAGTTTTTTTTTTAATATGATAAAATGAGTGTCTTAGTTAGGGTTCGTACTGATGTGATCAAACACCATGACCAAAAGGAATATAGAGAGAAAAGAGTTTATTTTGCCTTACAGTTCCACATCACAGTCCATCATCAAAGGGAGTCATGACAGGAACCTGGGGGCAGGAACTGATGAAGAATCCATAGAGGGATGCTTGTTCCCCATGGCTTGTTCAGTCTGCTTTCTTATAGCACTCATGACCAACAACCCAGGGATGGCAGGACCCAAGGTGGACTAGGCCCTCCCACATTAATTGTCAATCAAACACCACAGTTTTGCCCAAGGTCAAATCTGGTTGGTGCATTTTCTCAGTTAAAGTTACCTCTTCTTGGATGGCTCTAGTTTATGTCAAGTTGACCAAAACAAGTCCCCACAGGGGACTCAATACATGTGCCGAGTATGCTTCTTCTGTGACCCACGTTGCCCCTGGTGATAATCCACTGATATTGGTCCACAAGAGAAAATGGAGTAGAGACAAGGACATGGGTGGAGGTGGTGGTTCAGAAACCCTGTGAATACATACAGTAATAACAACACACCAGGACCACATATGGGGAAACAGACATGTGCACAAGTGTGCACACGCACATGCACGCACACACACATGCACACACGAGGAGAAGGAGGGGGAAAGGAGAAGAGGGGAGAGGGGGAGAAAAAGAGAGAGAGAGAGAGATGTTGGTGTTCAGCTTGCTTTTCCCTTTTTACTCAGCCCAGAACCCCAGTCCTTTGGGTGATATCATCCATGCTCAGGATGCGTATTTATGCTTCTATTAACCTAATTTAGAAGCTCCCTCTCACACTTGCCCAGAGATTTTTTTATAGTGTTTCTAGCTCTGATAAGCTTGACAATCAATAATAACCATTACAGTGTGCGCCACCGTTTTGAAAGTCACGACTAGAAATAAGCACACGTACCCTCTTACTTTTCACTGGCCAGAATCCTGCTACTTGAGCATCTTTTGCAAGGCGTTGTGAAAGAAGCAGGTACCTAGGCAGGGAACCATATGCCCGGATGAACTCTGCAGCTCAGTTCATTAGGGAGAGTGGGAAGAATGGATGGAGCTGGACACCAGCTGCTTCTGCTGCGGGGTAGGTGAGATGAGCAGTTCTCACTGTGGGTTATGACCCCTTTGGCAAACCTCTCTCTCCAAAAATATTTACATTATGATTCATAACGATAACAAAATTACAGTTATAAAGTAGCAATGAAAATGATCTGGTGGTGGTGGTGGTGGTGGTGGGGTCACCACAACAGGAGGAACTGTATTAAAAGGATGCAGCATTAGGAAGGTTGAAAACCACTGGGTTAGACGCATCCAGAACAATCGTGGACGGGATGCCGGTCTTGAGCTTGGTGCCCAGCCCTCACAGCACTGCTTGCTTCTCTTCTCTGCGCTCCCTGAATGCCACGCCCAGCCGACCTCCCTTCTGCAAGCACCTCCCCAGATCCAGATATTTAGTGAGATGCGAGGCATCAAAGACACTGAAACTATAGCAGATATGGTCTCATTTAGGCATCAGCATGGGATTGTGAGCCAGCCGAGACAGTCTGTGAGACTGTGTCATCTTTCCATGCTCCACAGAGTAGATGTCCCTGGGAAGAGGCTGTGAGACACAACAGTGAGCTCACAGGGACAAGACGATTCTGATCAAAAGCAAAGATTTTTTTTAAAAAAATTGGCTGACATAACATTTTCTTGAAAACGAGGCTTAATGAGGCTATGAATTAACAAGATGATGAGCCACAGAGAAAACAGGACAGGCATGAGAAGGAAAGAATCAGGGGGAGCCTTATGCTCATGCAGAGCAATTGGGCAAAGTCAGTCAAACTTCTTCCTGCCTGCAGGGAGGGGGCCACTACCAAAGTTTAAACAAGCAGAGATCTTGGATTTTCTAGATCATTCTAAGGGCTGAGGACGATTCTTGATGGGTAAAGGGCTCACCCAACACACATAAAGCTATCCATCCACAGTATCACATAAAACTGGTCATGGTGGTACATACCTTTAAACTCATAATTCAAGAGAAGTGACTAACAAACACTACATTTGGATTTAGAATACTAAAGCCCAAGAAACAGGGTTTCCCATTCTTAGTTGTAGACACCACTTCAGTTCTCAGCTTCTGTCCTGAATAGAGAGGCTATAAGAGGCCAGTATACCTTTCTGCTTCTTCAGCTTATTGTGGCTGGCCTGCCACCCCATGACAGGCAGGAATGGCATCCCCAGCCTGGGATCCCTCAGTAGTTAGCCATTCTGTGATTATACAGTATTGGTGACACCACAACACTGGGAAAGCAAATCTAGTTGAACCTTGTTTGGATAGAGCAAGGTCAGTCTAAAGGGAAGACCTCTGGGGCAAGTACCAGCTCTGTGCCTGGCCCTGTCATGTTAGCAGTTCTGTGAGACAAGATGAAGGTAGACAAGGCATCTTTAACCAATTTCCTGATGGCATGAGTTCAGAAGGGTCAGCGAGAACTGAATATATTAAAATTAACAAGATAAACTATAACAAGGGAAGCATCAACGCCTGTCAAACAGAATTGCTCAAGTCGATGAAGGCAAAAGTCAACTCAGATTGTGTGCGTGTGTGTATGTGTGTGTACATGTGTGTGTACGTGTGTGTGTTTGTGTGTGTATATGTTTGTGTGTTTGTGTATATGTGTGTATATGTGTGTATGTGTGTATGTGTGTGTATGTGTGTGTATGTGTGTGTACATGTGTGTGTTTGTGTGTATGTGTGTACGTGTGTGTTTGTGTGTGTGTATGTGTGTGTGTATATGCATGTATATGTGTGTATGTGTTTTGTGTGAGTACACAGAGGAGCAGATGTGTTACTACTGTGTCTGACTTACTACTGCCTTGAGACAGTGTCTCACTAAACCAGAAATTCACACCTTGGGCAGAGCTGACTGGACAGTGAGGGATTGGGATCTGTCTCTACTTCCCCCAACCCCCAATGCTGGAGTTACAGGCACATTCAGCCGTACCTGGCCTTTTAACATGGACACCAGCAAATTGATCTGAGGTCCTCACACCCACAGAGCAAATGCCCTTTTCAAACACTGAGCCATTTCCCCAGACCCCTAAACTTAACTCTTAACCAAAGACCCTGGGACGCTTGATTCTGAGCATGAGGAATCAGGATGTCCTGATGTTCCCTTAGCAAAACACACCCAAATCCATTTTCCATGGGGCTGGTTACCAACTTGAATAAAACAAGTAACCTAATCCTCTCCTGGTTACCCCTCTATCCTACAGCAAGACAAGAAACTCACTGAGGGGGTCATTCCCCAGCCTCAAAAAATAGTTACCTTTTTACTAGCTGATCATGACAATTGGGTACTTTAGAGAATGAGGCCAGAATAGAGCGTAATGAATCCTACCAACCCTCCAGCCGCCACCCCCACCCCAGTTCCTTAGAGTCTACAATTTAGTTTTTCTGTTAATGAAGAATCTAAGTAAAATGAGCTACAACACCTGGATTTGGGGTTTCAGATATCTACTGCCTTTCGTTCCTGGTTTTCAAACTCCTTTGTTGAAAATATTTTTTTCTTTACTTAAAGCTGTGCGTCTGAGCACACAGGCATCAGGGGAAGCTGGTGGGGGCTATGTGAGGGCTGGTGGCATTTGCTACAGAAGCATGTCAGTAGTGATACGAAGCAGAAACCCTGCGAAGATCCCCATGAAGTTGAAGTTCAAACACTGTGCAGAAGATGCCATGGTTTTAAAGAGACATCTCCTAGGGCTGGAGGTGTGGCTCAGTTGAAAGACTGCTTGCCTGGCATCCAGGATGCTCTGGACTCCAGCACCACTTACATCTGCCGTAGTGGTACCCACTTGTAATCCTCACACCAGGGAGGAGGAAGCAGGAGGATCAGAAGTTCAAGGTCAGGCTAGGGTGATGGTTCAGTGGGTTAAAGCTCTTGCTGTGCAGGCCTGACAGGTTGAGTATGGATCTCCAGGACCCAGATAGAAACCATGAACCCACATAAAATCATATGCAGCAGAGTGCACATCTGTAACTCCAGAATGCCCACTGGGGAGATGGGAACAGAAGAATCATGGGAAACTCATGAGCTTAAGGTACACATGATGGATAAGAGAGAGACTCTGTCTCCAACACAGTGGAAGTTGAGAACCAAGGTCTGAGGCTGTGCTCTGACCTCCACACATGTTTTTCTGCAGGTTCCACAAATAGATGCACACACACACACACACACACACACACACACACACACACACACAAAACCCTGATCTTCAATTACATAAAAAGTTTGAGACCAGCCTAGGCTACATGAGCCCCAGTCTCAGAAAGAAAGAGAGCAGGGTATGGGGAGATGAAGGAAAGAAAGAAAGAGGGGAAGGAAGGCATTTAAAATACACTTGCACTAGGTATTTTGGAATTTTGTTCTGTTGACTAAATGGCTTGAACACTCAGAGTTTATCTCAGCATATCCCCCATCCCATAGACAAGAGAGGAGGGGACTACTGACCCCGATCATCGGTTGCCAGCTTTAAAATTTGTTCTTTCTTTGTTTGCATAAGCCCCCTGCTCTTCCAATTCCTTCAGTACCAACAGCCCAGGATATGAGATGCTGCAGAGCTCATGTGGAGCTCCCAGCCACTCTCAGCCTTGTATTGAGCATCCAGTGTTATTGCAGGTTCCATGTTTCTTGCCTATGGTTTCCAGTCTGCATGTAGATGGAAGATCAAGTTCAGGTCAAAAGGAAAGAGAAGAATGTGGCTTCCTTTTGCACCGATGCTGGAGGAGTCACCTGAAGGATGACCTTGGACAATCTTCATCCCAGTTCCCTGGGAGCAAATGTGTATTTATAGCAAAGAAATGGGTAGGACGTTATCATTTCGCAACACAAGCCATCACAAGCGACAGGCCGGCTGCTCAAGAGGCAACCCACGTTTCACCACTTACAGAAAGAGATAGGTCCAAATGTGGCCTGTTTCCCCCAACATTTAATAGGAAAATCGAAATGAATCATGCACAGGAACTCTTAGTTTCAGCGTTGTCTATCAGAGAAATCACATCCCACTAACTCCTTCATATTAAGGAAGAAAACTTGAAGGGAAAAAAGAGAATTAGATGCAATCCTTAGGGGAGACCGGGATCTCACTTTCCTGATTCAAACCAAATATCTGCTCTCAAGCTACACTTCCCTCTAGCCAAGAAAGTAGAAGATTAAACTGGGATTCTAGCTAGAATCCTGATCTATTCCTGGAAGGTCTGTCTAGCTTCCTGTCTGTCTGTCTGTCTGTCTGTCTGTCTGTCTGTCTGTCTGTCTGTCTGTCTACAGAGATAGGTATATTTCTACCTCAAATGAATAAAATATCCCCACTTATAAATGTCTTGGGCTCAAACCCAGGAAAAACGCAAACCAGTACACATCTAAGAACTCCTCCTGGTAGATTGCTCAGGTGTGGTTCAAGGAATATGACAAAGGACAACTTTATTGACCTTCTCACCTAAACTTCTTGGGTGAAAATCTTCAAAGCCCCGGTTCTGATGTCTGACTTAGATGCCCCAGGAACATGGGATGTTCACAAAGGTTTCTTTTCTAAAAATTTCTCCCTCAAATGTATGATGGTCTTTAAGGACTCCCGACCTTCCTTCAGGAGGGGTGCCTTAGAGATACTTGAATGTGATGTGTGCACCCCAGTTAACAGCAACCTCAAGATGGGTAGAGGGATTAGGGGTCACGGGAAATAGAAAGGGGCTAAAGAGATGTCTCAAGTCCGTAAAGTGCTCATTGCCAAAGCGCGAGGCCCTGAGTTCAGATCTCCAGAACCCATGTTAAATACAAAAGCAAGGCTTGGTGTGGTGTGCACTTGTAACCCCAGAATTGGGGAAATGGAAGCAGACAGAACCTCTAGACCTCTGGAGCTGGCTAGCCAACCAGCCGAGACTATTTTGTTGACTCCAGGACATTTTAAAATCATCCTATCTCAAAAAAGAATGTGGATGGCTCCTGGGGAGTGGTGCCTCTGACCTACACACACACACACACACACACACACACACACACACACACACACACACGAGAGAGAGAGAGAGAGAGAGAGAGAGAGAGAGAGAGAGAGAGAGAAACAGACAGAAGGAGACAGAGACATACATACATACATACATACATACATACATACATACATACATACATAGAGAGAGAGAGAGAGGAGGGGTCCTAGAAGATGTCTATAACAAGACAAAGGATGGAGACCCCCCGGGTGGTTAACCTTCTAGGCACTCTTTAGCCTGAGGAGATGGAGGATGAAAGTGAGGAAAGCAAAGAGTAGACTGTCATGGTATAAACAGTTTGTTCTGAAGATGTTGGAACTTAGAACTGGAAAAAAAGTCAGAATGTCACTGGAAAAAAAGTCAGAATGTCAACAATGTAAACTTGTGATTAAAATAAAACACAGCCCCCAACCTGCAAATTGAGCTGGTTAGTTCATCCCCTCAACTTTCTGCCCCTTCATGCCCCTACCATTTAAAGTGTGAGCAGTCTAACCCCATACCATTGTAACATAAAGTTACGGACAGAGCCACAAGAAATAAGACTCCATCAAAGATCCTTGTGGTATTTTTCCACTGTCACCTAACTAGAATGTTCCTAAATACAAATGCACACATTTGCCCACCTAAAGCACAATGTCCCTTTTGTCCCTCTCCACTGGGTATTTTTTCTTCACTTAACAAGATATGCTGAAGTTCCAGTGGGATTTTTGGTGACATTTTGTGGGCACTGGGAGGGGAAGGGCTTGCTTGCACATGTGAACACCAGAGGTCAACCTAAGGTGTCATTCCTCGGGTGCTGTCTACCTTGTTCCTTTGAAATAGGCTCTCTCACTGAAATCTGAAGGTTTTGGGTTTGGTTAGCCTGCTTGGTTGACTAGCCTCAGGGCATCCTCCTCCTGCCTCCTCTTCTTCCTCCTCCTCTTCCTCTCCCTCCTCCTCCTCCCCCTCCTCCTATTTCTCCTCTTCCTCCTTCTTCTTCCTCTCTCTCTCTCCCTCTCCCTCTTCCTCTCTTTCTCTCTCTCTGTGCCTTCCCAGGCTGAGCTTACAAGTGCCATCACATCTGGTTTTTCACACGGATGTTAGGGATCAAACTCAAGTCCCCATACAGTATGGCAAGAACTTTCCCAAATGAGCTGCACCCCTCTCTCTTATGGGCATAGCCTATAAAACAGATTGTGAGGAGATTGGCTGTTGGAAGAGTTGTAAGACATGGGGCAGCTAAGATGGGGGGACAGTGGTCTTAAGTTTAAGCTAAGCCTTTGCCTAGCATACAATGGAACTATCAGTTCTCTTAGCATTGAGTAGCCTGGCTCAGTCATTTAGAGACTCTCCAAATTTAATCCCTGCTGGAACTTTGCAGGAAACCCACCCCTGGGAAATAACAGGCTCACTCTGCATTTGGTAACTTGATGTGGGTTACAAGCAACCATAGTCCTATCTTTTGCTACCTCTGTCCTTGCTTCTAAGTGAAGACTGATCTACCCAAAGTTGTTAGAGCTCACAAAAAGAAATCCGAACCCTCAATTTTTTAAAAGAGCTTCATATAGAATAATATAGTCCCTGTCACCAAGGAAGCTCTTGTTTATAGATCAGAAGAAAATATACTACAAAGTTTAGTTACAGAAAATCCATTCATTATTGATCCAGCCTGTTTGACATTGAAAAAATGAAGTCAATCATCTTTGAGATGTTTGCTACCACCTCAAAGGCTAATCACTCATCGGTATTTCCTGCACTCTGTGAGTCTGAGGTAGTGTGGATCCCAAAGACACCAAGGGGTCGTGGAGAATCAGGAAAGTCTTGTGCCAGGTGAGCCAGGACCAGTTGAGCAGTAGTTCCTCTGTGTCTGATGAGGCAGAGGCATGAAGGACACATTCAGAATTTGAACAAGATGGTTTCCTTGCTTCCTTTTTTCCTTTCTTCCTTTCTTCCTTGGCTCAAACTCAGAGATCTGCCTACTTCTGCCTCCCAAGTACTGGGATTAAAAGCTGAACAAGATAATTTTCAAAACCTTTTAATCCAAGCCAACTATTACCTAGTCAACAACAACAACAAGCAGCTTACTTACCTCAACTCCCCCTTCCTGCCATCCTTAGGGACAACCCAAACCACAAATGAATAAAAACCAGGGATGTTTC
>NC_034599.1:64439018-64449922 GCF_900095145.1 Mus pahari | reverse complement strand
TAGCCCTGGCTGTCCTGGAACTCACTCTGTAGACCAGGCTGGCCCCGAACTCAGAAATCCACCTGCCTCTGCCTCCCGAGTGCTGGGATTAAAGGCGTGCACCACCATGCCCGGCTTCACTTCAATTCTTAAGCAATTTGTCAGGAATATAAAACCAATAATATGGAAAGGTAACACTTTCAGAGTTCAATCCATGGGGCATGAGGTCACTTGAATATTTGTATCACCAAATACTTATTGAGATCCACTATTTTGTACTTAGAGTACAAAAATCAGACAAATGTGTTTGTTGCTTCCAAGGAATTTATTATATGTCTGTCTTTGTGTGTATGTGTGTGCATGAATACATCATATATATCAATTCATAGCTCATATAGACATACATTAGATGGAGGTTACTGCTGGAGATTGAACTGCAAGTTACAACCGCAGCCCACCTCCAGGAAACATCAAGTCTAGTAATGTATACAGCTCATGCTGTTGGAAGCTACTCTAACCAGCACCAGCAACAAGACCAATCAGGCAACATCAGTTCTATTCAGTAATTAGCATAGCTGTGGCTGCAAAGGGTTCCATATGCAACTCACGTTTGAATCCCCAATTGTGCTCTGCACAGTGCAGTGGTCATTTTTTTTTTATTTTTTTTTTATTTTTTTTATCTTTTGGTCCTGGAGTGATAGCTTGCCATACAACATGAGGACCTGAGTTCAGAACACACATAAAAAAAGCAGGATGTGGTATCACTGTACATCTGTAAGCAGAGATGGTAGGATTCTTCAAGTTCAGTGACCATCCAGTCAGTGAACATACACACACACACACACAACACACACACACACCCTTTGTCAAAGGCTATACTTTTTCAACAACAACAACAACAACAACAACAGCCCTCTCTCACAGCTTCATCAACTAAACTCCTTTCTCCAAGAAAGTTAGCTTGCTTTGCAAGAAAAAGTTACTATGGTCTGCATGTCTCAGTGTTTGATCCACTGGTGCCTCTCCCTTCCCTGGCCCAGCTGCAAGCGCCCATGACTCAGTTCTTTGATGCTAGTGAGCGCTCCCACCTCTGACAAACACATACAAGGTGGAAAAAAACACCCTCGTGCACCTCACCAAATACAATAAACTGCACATCACTGTGTTCAGATTGGAAGCATTTAATGAATGCTATATATCTTATTTCAGTGGGTTTATTATTCTAACACCAGGCAATATTCATCAGTGGATCACTCTACAAATTATTAAATCTCATCAAGGAAGCATCTATACTCTTGGTTTTTCTTGGCAGAAATAAATTCACTGTTTAATATATGTGTGGAGACAAATTAATTCTTCTCCCTCTAAATGACTCCTGCCCTGGACATATATCATATAGAGATCCTAAAATAGCACTATATGTTATCAGTTATTAAAATCATTCTTTGTATGGATGGATATTCTATAGCCAGAGCCAAAATGAGAGCAATGGTGTAACTAGCTTGTGAAGTGGGTTTACCAAGAGAAGAAGGAGCCAGATAAAGGTAAGCGATATGGCTCAGCAGCTAAGGACAGCCTGAGCTATCCCCTGGACCAACATGATTGAAACAGAGACCAAACTACTGAACTTTACCCTCTGATTTGTACATGCATGTTGTGATGAGTGCATACATGTATATACACACAGAAAGATAGCTAGAGAGAGAGAGACTTATCTTTCAAAAAATGAACCAGATGATTTAGGAGGCCCAGTTTGAGAAAAACATAACCACATAACCCACAAAATTAGGTGTCCACAAGATGCTTGTTCAAAAGAGGTTATGTGCAAGTAAAGAGTCCTGAAATTCAAGCTCTATGAACTTCACAACTCTGCTTCCCCTCCTGAAGACCGTCTAAGGAAGCGCTGTCTGCCTGTGATCTGGTACATGGGAAAGCCACTTAAGCTTCACCTCGGCCCTTCTGAGAAAGGCACCATTGCACAAGCCTTGTTTGAAAGCATGAGCAATGTCTACTCACTCCAGATAGGGCACCCATGACTGGCCGAGGTCATGATTCCACACTTGTCTTGCTTGGCCAGCCAATGAGATTTTTGTGCTTACTTAAAGGAACATGGGAACCCTCAAAACCAACATATTGCTGAGAAAGCTCAGCCCGGCATGATAACTTCCCGGTAGCCACAGAGATGGAGTCCTTCGCTAACTCTCCACATGCTCTAGCACCGCCCCCAGTCATGTCCAATCTCAGGGGAAGGACCTCTCCTGTGGTTACGTCAACAGGTTCCATCTTTGATGTCTCCTTTGCAGGCGATCTCTGCTGCTCTGATAAAGATGGCGATGCTGTGCTCTGTCCCATAGCAGGCACTGTTTTCCAGCTTCATGTTCCAGTTAAAAAGACGTAGTCCAAGACAGGGTAACACAGCTGATCGGGGTTACAGAAGCGGGGTTACAGCCCGGGTTACAGACGGCAGCACCAGGACCTAATGGCAGCAACCAACGATGCCTCCTACGACACACAGTCCGCTGGTGTTGCTTCTAGCTCTTCTCGACATTAATTTTCATTCCATTCTAAACTTCATCAGAAGAGGCACAGATGTAAGAGTGTTGATTTTTTTTTTTTTAACTTTTAAACGAATACAGAGTTGAACCCTGAGGTTAAGCGGCGGCGGACACTCTATCATTACTACTTAGGTTTTCAAACTCAATCCTCCCAAACTAAATGAGCTTCTTCATCAGCTTCGGCCAAATGGGTTTCGAGTGGCTGAAGGTGATAGCGCTGGCCATGGGGTTCTCGAAATCGCTAAGTTGGGATCATTTCCAATGTCAAACTGGTACTTAACAGGCAAGAGCTAAGAATCTGACTTGATTTATTTCGGAGTACAATCCTTCCCAAGCTAAGGTATTATTCTATAATTCCTCACATTACCAAGAAGTGTCATCAAACAGAAAATAAAGATATTTTTCACATCCTTAAGTAATTCAAAAAAAATTGGGGATGATCCTTCTAATGTGGAAGGCTCAGAATAAAGTTGCTCACTTTCAATGCGAGTGTTAACTTCCTTAAGCCATGGGGCCTCAAGTATGGTGAAGTGGGTAATTTGTCAGATGGACCCTCGGAGTTGGAAAGAGTGAAGGCACCCTACAGATGCCCCAAAATCATTCAAAACTTTAAAGCCTCAAAGAATGGTACAAGCTAATGAATTAAGCTAGTTAAAGAGCGTTGGCCAAATATACCATCCTTTGTGTACAGCGCACATTAGGCTCGTGATGAGCACACAGTGTGGCTACAGCAGCAGACCTGCTATATTGCAACAAAGAGAAAACTTCAAGATTGGCTTGTCCACGGAACATCTGGATACTCAGAGCAATCGAGGAACATCTCACTTGTTTAGCAGTTAAGAGCCATTTGTTGGGGTCCAGTGAGAGATGGCAAGATGGCTCAGTGGTTAAGGTACTTGCTGTGTATGATGCTTAGGGCTACCCTCCCGCCATCTTCATAAGTTCAGCTGTGCCCGCTTGCAAACGATCATCACCGCTGGACTTGTTGAGTGTTGACCTTCTGTCACTATTCAGCCACTCCTCCCAAGCAGTTGTAGGCAATTCTTCCATAACTGCACATGGCCTCTGGGACCTGTGGAGGAGCAGATATTAAGGTCAAAAGTAACAGAACGTCTGAAGGCTTGTGTTGGCTGAGACTTGCTCTTCTCATTTCTAATAAGTGTTCCATCTGCCTCCTCATCTTAGAGAAACGTAGGGTACCCCTCATAAATAAATATAAGGCATAAAACATCAAAAGATTTCTCTGGGTTCAACAACTAAATGCAACGTGTGCAGAGTTGAAAGTTTGACCACTAGAAAAAATAAACTATAAGTATCTCATAAGATGTTATTTAGTTGTAATCAATGTTAAGTGGCTTAACTTCCATTTTAAAAAAAATTATAGCTTATCCCACTGAAATAAATATGGCATGAATCGCTAATGTAATCATACCTAAAGAAGGTCACTGTCAATTAAACATCATGGCCATGGGAACTATACAAATAAGAAAAATCCCCCATTGACACCCCTGCATGGATATTACTTTCTCTTATACAGACCGTGCCCAAACAAATATGCTATGGGCCAAGGGGATGACTCACGCAGTAAAGTGCCACTGTGCAAGCATGGAGTCCTGAGCAGGGTCACGGCTCTCCATAAATGCAGTGCCAGCCAGTCAGGCCTGTACTCCCAGCACTAGGGAGGCATCCTAGGGCTTGCTGACCACCGAGTCTGGCGCAATTATCAAGAGCCAGGGTTTAATAAAGCCTTGTCTCAAAAAAATAAGGCGGAGAGCTGGGGAAGTGGCTCAATGTGAAAGCGCTTGCCACACACACACACACACACACACACACACACACACACACACACAAGGGCCAAGAGTTTGGCTCTCCAGAACCCAGGAAACGCTTGGTGGGTGTGGTGGCTTGCCTTCAGTCTCAGCCTTGGGAGGCATAGACATGGATGCCTGTAGCAGGCTGACTAGTGAGACTAGCTGTATCAGCAAGCTATGGGTTTGATTGACAAGACTCTGTCTTGGGCCTCTATATGCACATTCATATGTACATGTATGTGTATGTGCATGTGCATGTGCATATGCATATGTATATGTATATGTACACACACACAGAGAGAACATACCCATGAAAAGAATGAAAACATATCGGGAGACTGATTGTGGAAAACACCTGGCATTGAGTTCTGATCTCCATTGCACTCAGGCACATCCATATATACAAACATGTGCACATACACACACACACACACTCACATAAGCTCTTGAACCTGCTTGAGGCAAAAGACCACAGCAGTGAAGGAGTTCAAGCCTTGATACATGAGGACTGTATCAAGTTACTTGGAACGCATAGCTTAAAATAATAGGAAATTCCCCTGGCAATGGGCAAAGAGGCACCTTGGTGGTGGTGGTGGTGGTGGTGGTGTCCCTCTATCAGTCAGGGACACAGCAGATGGCAGGCCTTTGTTCATCTTAGCTTGAGGCCTGGCTTGGTGACTGAAGCTGTTTTATGCCCAGGACTCATAAAAATCAAATCAAACCCAGGCAGTGTGGAAGGAGTAAGACAGAGACCTGGGGGCTGCCACATCACCATAGACCTGTCCTCCAGCGCACAGCACAGGCAGGTCATAGACACCTGCTTGCCAGCAGCCACACAGTGTGGACAGAGGGTGTCACCCAGGGGCCTGCTTGGTGTGTGGCCAGCCTGTAGCAGGAGCCACCACAGTGTCTGAGTATGTGGTGGAACAGCTTGAGCTCTAAGAGGAGAAGCCTGTTGTGAGTGGTCAGCCCTACCACCTGGGGCCATGGTGAGGTCCCAGCCTGAACTGCTGCCTGAGGGCTATGCCTGAGCCCATGCCTATGCAGCCACAGGGGTCAGTGCCAATATTCATGGCTCCTATTACCACTAGAGAAACGTGGACGTCCCTGGTTGGGGTAGCCACCAGGGGCTGTGCAGAACTGGTCCAGCCCCCACTGGATATTATGCTCTGGAGAACCGGCCCCATCTCTTACCACTGGCAGCACAGTGGAGCTGGCCCTGATTTCGGGGGGGGGGGAGTGGAGGGAGGGGAGGTACAGATGAGCTGGCCCCGAGGGTGTGAGTGTGAGAATAGCTGTTCCCACCACTTTTCTGCTGTGGGGTGACACTCGTGCAGAAGAGGAATGGGTATGGGGGTGATGTCATCCCTACCGCCCCCGTAGCCATCCCTCACCGCCTGTGACAGTCAGAAGAACTGAAGGCCATGAGAAGAGGCCAGCTGGCCCTGCCCTTTGAGGGCTGAAGCACTTTTCGAGAGCAGGCCCTGCACCTCATCTGGACAGCACAGTAGCGCTGGCCCTGGTTGAGCGGGTGCTGGTAAGTCATCCCTAAGGAGGAGAGTGAGAAAGAGCTGACCCTACCACTCATCTGCTGTGAGGTGGCCTGGGTGTTGGGATGATGCTCTCTCTCCCCTTGAACCCTGTGGTTGTCAGGAGAACCCTGCCCCCCTCACTGGCTATAGCACTGGGAGAGAGGGCCCTTCATCTTACATGGGCAAAACAGTGGAGTTGACCCTGATAACAAAGACACAGGTGAGCAGAGCTTGGAGGGTGTGAGGGTGTGACAGTCAGAGAGTGGCCTCTGCACTTTGACTGGGTAGCACAGTGGAGCTGGTTCTGGAGGCCTGGCTCAGGGAGTGTGGGTGAGGTGAGCTGGCCCTAAGGACATGAGAGCAGGAGGGTTGACCTTGCCACTTTCCTATGGCATCATTGGGTGCCCGAGCCAGAGCAGTGCTGGAGAGCCCATCCTGGTGGTGCGGGTAAGAGAGATGACCAGCTCTGCTACCACCCAAGCTCAGATCCAGGGCTCTGAGATGGCCCACCCCAAAATCTATACCATCTATGAATGTTTGGGACTCATGAAAGAGCCAGTCCAGCTGTCCCAAAGCTGCAGGATCTCCATGACAGAGGGCAACAGCAGGATAACTGGGAGGAGTCCCGATGAGGTCTGATATTGATGATGTCACAGAAATCAGAGGCCTCAGACCAGACCACTGACTCATTGCAATGAACATTTGCAAGGGAAGATGTGTGGACAGAGGGATAAACTGTGGTACACAGTGTGATACATCACGGCTTCCATGATGAAATGTTTTCTATGCTTTGTTTTGTTGTTTTTGTTGTTGTTGTTGTGGTGGTGGTGGTGGTGGTGGTGGTGGTGATGGTGTGTGTTTTTTTTATTTGGGGGGTTGGAGAGGTTGCAAGGCCAAAGGGTGGATATGACAGGATAGGGAGATAAGATATATATGTGTATATCTGAGAGAGAGAGAGAGAGAGAGAGAGAGAGAGAGAGAGAGAGACTAGGTATGAAGCCGAGCAGTGGTGGCGCATGCCTTTAATCCCAGCACTTGGGAGGCAGAGGCAGGCGGATTTCTGAGTTCAAGGCCAGCCTGATCTACAAAGTGAGTTCCAGGACAGCCAGAGCTATACAGAGAAACCCTGTCTCAAAAACAAAAACAAAAACAAAAACACAAAAAAAACCAAAAAACGGTTACCGTATACCACCTATTTCCCTAAGTCAGACAACATGCTAAGGACACAGTATTCATTACCCCCATAAATTGCCACTGCGACCCTAATATAATGAATGGTCATCACCAATAAGCAGATTAAAGTTGGAACCCAAACAATTAGAGTCACCCTGAGCAGAAAGAGGCAGAGCGTACTGTCACAGGATATAATCAGTCACATGCTGAAAGGAACCCCAGGGGAAAGGGGCCTATTGAGAGACTTCAGGTAGGTGGTAGCTGATTCAGAGCATCTTCTGTTCCTGCTATGACACATTAAATAAAAAGAATTGCTAAGAGATACTTTTAAAGAAATAAAACTGGAAAAAAATGACAGGAAAAAGTCATAGTGATTTCAAAGAAAAAGAGATTTCATTCGTAGACATCAAGTGTCGTGGTTTGGAGCTAACATGTCCCCACAGTCTCACTTTCGGGGACTTGGTCCCCAGCTGGTGCTGCTAGCTGGCTGTGGGACTTTTGAGCCCAGTTGAGGTAGGTCACTGAGAGGAAGACCTTCAAAGATTACACCGGCCCTTGGACCTGACTTCTCTCTCCTCCCCTAGTCCATCATGATGAGGACGGCTGCTAGGACACACCCCCTCCCCCAGCTCAGACTGACCCCCGCTCAGCCACGCCTTCAACACAGTCTGAAGCTCTGAGCCCAGAGTGGTCTTTCCTCTCATAAGTTGATTCTATCAAGTGTTTTTGTCACAGCTCAGAGAAAGTGACAGACATCTGCAGCAGGAGAACAGATCCTTGAGTCTAGGGGTGATTTTATTTTCTGGTCCTTGATAAAGAAAAAGCATCCAGACAGATGAGCCCTCAGAGCCTTGCTCATCCTCCAAGTTTCACAGGGAAACATTAAGTGAGGGCGTGGTTCCTCTGACTCCTTTCAAAACTCAGTCGTGCCCAGAGGCTAGAACCCACGGAAGGGCAGTTTCAGGACTCCCATCCTTTCTACTCCCACCTACCTTAGCCCTCTGCTGTAGTCATTAGGATGGTGTGCGTGTCAAACATCCCGGTGGACTTGCTAGGGACTAGCCTCTTGTGCATGGTTCCCCCCCCCCCAAAATCTACCACTATTGTGACAAACTTAGAAAAATAAATAAATTGGAACTCCTAAAAATAGCTCTGGAGCGTTTTTGGATATTTAAGACAAGATGCACAAAGGCATGAAGGTTTGTAAAATCACCTACAGTTTCTGACCTGTTGACACCAACCTGCTTTTGTATGTGTTCTTTAGCCTAGTAAGTAACTGAAAACACTCCTTCCTTTTTGTACATTTTAGAGTCTTGCCATATAGCTCTGACCAGCTGATGGTCACTGTTAGCCCAGGCTGACCTCATTTCCTTCCTGACTGGGTCCCACAAGTGCTAGGGTTTCACACCCAGCTTTAAGATGCATTTTTGGCAGGAAGTGGGAAAGAGGAAGAGGAAGAAAGGGGGAAGGGGAAGCTTCGGATGGAAGGGGACAGGACAGTGGAGTGGGACATGGGAAAGAAGTGATCCATTCCTGCGACCTCGCGGGTGTCGGTGACCCCCTAAAGATGAGGGGGTGGCTAGTGGGATGGCTTTCCCTGAAGGAGAGGAACATAAATCTGGTTCTACATCAGCAAGCTCTGGGTGCAGATGGAGGACTCAGATGCCACTCATGGCCCTCCCGAGCTCTTTGCTGAGAAACAAAACCATGAAGGACGGGGGGCTTTACAGCAAAGGGGGATCCCCAAGATCCAAACCCCCACCCCATCCCCAGCGGCTGCCTCTGCACTGGGAAATGCAGTGCGCTGGTCTGAAAGGCTTCCCCCCCTTTGCTGAGCAGTTCTTCTGGAAGGATCCTCAAACAACGGCAAAAGACTCGAAAATCCAACCCCAGCAAGAATCCACTCCAAGCAGTTTGTCCAAGTTCCTGGCAGGAGGCAGGTGTTCCCTTCCACTTAAACAACAACAACAATTTGTTTTACTTTGATGGGTCCTCCTGAATAATGGTTTCGTCATTAAACATCTGGCTTCTTCTTAGCAGATTAGGCCTCCAATGAGGAAAGTGTGTTTATGATTCTAATTTGAAACACAGCACATTAATATGCTGATTCTCATCGTGTTTGCCTTAACCTGTTTGGAGAAATTATGACTACAAATATCTTGTACACAACACCTCTAACTACCAGCTTGTACAAACAACACGAGAGCCGGAGCCACCTCATCCAGACGATTGGAAGCACTTCAGAGGCGCTCCTGATTAGCGTGTTGGCCGGAAGCCATATTTTACACATAAACTCAGCATCTGCGCCCGAGATGCCTTCCCATCGTAACAGACCCACCTCTGCTGTTCCTAATAAGCGCATGCGAAGGAGCCAGATGGTCTTCGGGTAACAACTCTGCCTTTTCCTGAGCTAGGCACACGGGAGGGAGGGAGCCTGAGCCGGCTGCAAGTCAGATTTCCTCAGGCTCCAGATTCCTGCAATGTGGTGTGTAAACAGCCAACCCACGGATGGAAATGAGGGTGCTATTCATTATTCATGCCTGGCGCCTTGCCATCTCCTGCTCCCTTGAGCACTGCCTGCCTGTGGGGGCAAGGAGAGCATCAGAAGTAGGAAGAAGGCCCATCCGGGCCCAGAGATTCTGCAGGCTCAGCACTTTTCCTGAGGAAGGAAGAGCTTGCTTACTTCTGGTCTAGTAGTGTTACTGGGAAACTGGGGGTCCCTTTTGTAGGGTTCTCAGGCTCCTTAATAAAATAATTTAAAATGGACTCAGAAGGAAGCTCAAGGAACATTGTGTTCGAATTTGAGAGAAAAACACCATGGCAGGCAAGCTGAAAAAATCTGTCTGGAGAAGCTGTCTGGAAGGTAGATGGAGATAAGGGAGAGAGAACCGTGTCTTTAGAGTTAGGGTCCAAGAAAGCAAGAATGCTCAGCAGTGGTGGTCAGCCAGCAGCAGTGCTGGGGTCTGAAGGGTGGAAGTAGGTTTGCTTCAGAGAAAGAGCAAGAAAGCCCAGAGGATTCGAGAAAGCATCCTTGGGACTTTAGCTGCTCTTAAAAAGAGACTCAGATTGGATGTGGTGGCACACCCCTTTAACCTTAGCACTTGGGAGGCAGAGGCAGGAGGATCTCTGGGAGTTCCAGGACAGCCTGATCTCCAAGGGAGCCCCAAGCCAGCCCGTGAGACACTGTCTCAAAGTAAAACAACACAAAGAGGCACCTGAGTTGGAGATATGCTTGCCTTAGACACCCACTTGCACATGAAGACATTATTTCCTACTGTGAGAACATTCCAATTACACTAAATAGCTCTTCTAGCCCCCCAAAAGAATTTGACTTTGGAGCTAGAGAGGAAAAGAGAGCTGGAGGGAGGGAAGCAAGAAGAGAGACAGAGACAGAAACAGAGAGGCAGACAGAGCTCAATCAGTAAAGCATTTGTCATGCAAGGGTAAGGACCTGAGTTTGATTCCAGAACCCATTTTTAAAAAGCTGGGCATAGTGGCCTATGCTTGCAATCCCAGCACTGAGCTTCTCTGGGGCCTGCACGCTGACCGATCTAGCTTTCTCAGCAAGTTCTGGGCCAGCGGGAAACTCTGCCTCAAAGCAAGATGACTCTGGGAATGTAGAAACCCTGGATTTATTGTCACTTTAGCAAGGCTAACTCAGGCATGGTAGCACAGGCCTGCCGTCCCTGCGGTATGGATGTGAGGGCAAGAAGGTCAGAAGTTCCAGCTGATACTTATCCAGGTACTGAGTTTGAGGCCAGCCTAGGCTACATGAGGAGAGGGAGTAAGAAATGACATCAGATGTTGTCCTCTGGCCTCCACATCCATGCACACACACACACACACACACACAC
>NC_034599.1:64423637-64438868 GCF_900095145.1 Mus pahari | reverse complement strand
ACACTCACACAACATACACACACGCACACGCACACACACACGCACATGCACACGCACACACACTCACACACGCACACGCTCATGCACACACATACACACACACGCACTCACACACGCACATGCACACACACACTCACACACACATACACACGCACACGCACTCACACACACATACACACGCACACGCACACACACGTGCGCACACACACACACGCACACACTCACACACACGCACACACTCACACACACACTTTTTAAAATCTCTTTTACTATAACTGCCACCTTTGCCTATTATGACCATACCATGCCTCTGCTACCACAATGGTGTCCTTCAGTGGCCACAGCCAACCTCTACTATCTGCCTGAACCCTACTTTCCAGATGAGGAAACAAGGTCAGGCTAAGTCCAAAACTTGGCTAAGGTCTGCCCAAGAGAGGTAGAGACATGACCCAAACCCAGGTCATGGAGCATCTGTTGTAATCACCACACATCCCTGGCTTTACATCTTGGGAGATAAAGATTTCATACCCCCCAAGTGCATAAGTGGCCACCAGGCACACATTGTCATGTAAGAACAGGCAGGACAAGGAAAGTCTGATGAGCTGGGGTTTGATATTGAACACCAGTGGTTCAGTAACTTGTCCTTTTGCTGTGGCAAAATGAAACTTAAGGAAAGGTTTATGTATTATCCTATTTTTCTGTGTGTGGGTGTTTTTGCATGCATGTATGTCTGTGCACCAAGTACAAAGGGCAGAAGAGGGCATCGTGGGACTGGAGTCTCAGACAGCTGTAAGTTGCCTGGGGTTGCTAGGGTTTGGATCTGCTCCTCTGGAAGAGAAGCTAGTACTGTGAAACTCTGAGCCATCTCTCCAGGAAGGGATTGTGTTGACTAACACTCTGAGAAGACAGTTCCATCATAGTGGCAGAAGGCCTGGCACCAGAAACATGAGACAGCTGGCCACATCCCATCCGCAGCCGGAAAGCAGCAGTGGACGTTTGCGCTCAGCTCACACTCTCTTTTTAACCTGTTCAGGACTCCAGCTCATGGGATGGTGCTACCAATAGCTAAGGTGGGCCTTCCTGCCTCAGTTAACATAGTCTAGAAGCACCCTCACACACATGCCCAGAGAGATGTGTCTCCTAGGTTGAGTCTGAATCCTGTCATGATGACAAACAACAGCAGCCATCACAATTGGGTAGTGATGTAGAAGACTATGGGAGTGGGGATTAACTCAGAAAGAACGCCTACCAGGCCTTCAGTAATAAAAGAGGACATGCCGGGCTCCCTGGGGAGCAGGGTATAATTGAGCAGTCATTTGCTCCTAGAACTAAAGAGCACAGGGGGTGGATATAAACCAAGAGGCAGTTAAATTTACAAGAATCAATACTAACTTTAGATCTCAAGTGCACAGGTCAATGGATCAATGAACTTCCCCACACTTCTTCAGTGCTGGGGAGCAGAAAGAATGACCAACTAGAACTAAAATATTCAGTAGCAGTTGTGATAGTGTGTGTGGGGGGGTGTTCTTGCATATGGTGGTCTGCTATGGACAGCAGAGGTCTTTCCTTGACTGCTCTCCGCCTTTAATTTTTGAGACAGGGTCTCTCACTGAAGTGGAAGCTCATTGTCTCAGCTAGCCTGGTTGGCCAATGAGATCCAGGGATCGCTATGTCTCTGCTATCACCCTTGGCGACTGATCAGTACTTGTCACCACGCCCAGCTTTTGGCATGGTCTCTGAAGATCAAAACTCCCCGGTTGGTACAACAGTTATTTACCGAATGACAGAGCCATCTCCCCAGTCCAGCTGTGAAGCACGTAGTTAAATCTCAGAGGTGATTTACGGTATTAAAAAAATAAAAAATCAAAATAAATTATTGTTTGAAGTTGTGGCCTTCAGAAAATGCGTCTGAACCACAGCCATTGAGAAACAGCTGAGCCTTTCGTGTGAGTCTCGCAAGTGGCAGAGTCTGTGCAAAGCTGCTGCATCCACCATAAACAGATTACACCAACTTCAGGTGTGTCGACTGCAGGAGTCAAGCATGAAGCCCTTCAAAACGCCTCGTGCTTAATCTACAGTCAGGGTTCAGTATCTCCAGATGACCACCAGGACTGGCTCGGGGGGGGGGGGGTGCCTGGGCCATTCCTCAGTGGCTTCATGGGGTTCACCTGTGTCATTCCTCCAGGCTTTGCTGCTACCCACACTTGGGATCTTTAGTAAAATGGCCCAACACCTCCATTTTGCACCAAATCCTTTGAGCCTGGCACACAACCCTGTGTTCAGCATCCAAGAGCACTGTAAGAGAACAGACGGCTGCTTGAGGAGTTCCAAGCAAGTGGATTACTCTGGAAGCAAAGCCTACAAAACAAACAGGGCACTTACTTAGGAAAGCAGGAAAGGGGCAGATTTTACTCCTTGATATGATCTTGGATTAGAAGCTGCAAAGATGAAAACTGTTTATCAGAAATATTGCTCAGAAAACACACACACACACACACACACACACACACATCAGGTGTGCACACCTCTATAGACTCATGTACCTAGTGCTTCTGAGCTGAAAAATAAGTGTCCCTGAACCCCTCCAGTGCCTGAGTCACATACAGCTGATTCTGCCATGGACAAGTAAGGACCGAGGGTAGGACAGAGGGCAGGACAGAGGGTAGGTCGGAGGGTAAGGCTCCCTCTGAGCGAACAGTCCCCAGAGCACCAGTCCTTGACCTGCTTGGATCCTGGAACTCTGACGAGGGGCAAAAGCGAGAAAAAGAAAGGACAGATGCACACACAGATCTTGAGATCTTGGATGTTCCATGTGTTTATTGTGCACAGCTGAACAAGGAGATAGGAGGATTACATACACATGAACAAGGATGTAGACTTAGTACACACAGATAAACATGGAGGTGGGGTTAGTACACACAGCTGAAAAGAGAGGCAGAGTTAGCTAATCTTGGTAGGAGCCATCTTCAGGTGGAGAAGGAGTTGTTGTGGAGTTTCTGCAAACTCGATGAACACCCACAGGGACCAGAGAAAGCCTTTGCCAGTCCCACAGGTCTGAGGCATTGGGTCCTACACAGGGACGTTCCCATCTTAATAGTCCACATTTACTATGGACTTCTCTCCCTATACGGTGGCTTTGGAGTCTCTTAGGATCAAATCCTGTTAAAAATGTGGAGTCTCAGAGCTGGGGAGATGGGACAGTAGGTGAGGTGCTTGTCCAATCCTAGAACCCACATAAAATACAAGCAAGGCAGGGCTGCTGCCTACTCCGTGCTGGCTTGGAAAGAGACTGACAGATCCCAGGAGCTCACTGGTTACGAAGTCAGTGAGCTCCAGGTTCTTCAAGAGACCCTGTCCACAAAATTAGGGGCGAGACTGAGGAGGAGGCTCAGTCTGCAATGCAAACATGAGGGTCTGAATTCAAATGCCCTGACCCATTTAAAAAAGCAAGGCCTGCTGATATGTAACTGTAACTGAGTGTCTGAATGATAAAAATGGGGGTGGGGGTGTTCCAGAGCTTGCTGGATTTAATGAGAGACCTAGTCTCAAAGGATAAGGTAGAGAAAGACAATACAAAGCATGCAAGATAGACATCTGACCTCCATATGCAAGTACAACAGTGCACACATACAAACACACACATACACATGCACACACAAACATTCATACTCACGCAGGTGCACACATACAAACACACACATACACACACACACACACACACACACACACACACTAAATAAAGTGAAGAGTGACTGAGAGATGCTTGACACCAGTGTCTGGCCTCCACACATGCACATACATGAACATAAATGATGCTTGCCCACCCCAGACCTCCTGCATCAGGACCTCTGAGGTGGCCCAGCACTCTGAGCTTTAGCCAGCCCTCCAGCAGACTCTAAGAACCTACACATCAAATGACCTGATAATCACTTTGCAATGTGTTTTTAGCTTGTTTCTGTTTCCTTTCTTTATCCTCTCTTCCTGTAGAGACTGTATCAAGGAGAAACTCTGTCCAGAGTCCTGGACCATCCCCCCCAGGCCACTCCTCCACCCCCTATACACACACATACACACACCACAGCGACCGTTCCCAAGGATCAGGCTCTCTGCTCTCTGCAATATTCTATTTACCTCCCACACTTTGTTTTCGCCTTCTCATTCGAGACAGGGTGTGGCCCCCAAGTCCCTGAAGAACAAATAGCCCATTTTAGCGCACCAAGCATCCTATTCATTTAAACTTATCCCCATTGCTTAACGTCTGCCTCAGAAGCCGTGTGATAATCTTAATCTAAACAGCTGGGATAATACTTTCAGACAAAGGGGGCTTGGGGTTTGGGTGAGCCTCAGTAGGTCGCCCCGCAGAGGGAAGCTTGTTGAACTCACACATAAAAGAGGGGAGGTGGGGGGCAGCTTCCCCGCGGGCCGTTACACTGATCATCCTGTCATGTTAGTTAAAGCATAAATCCATTCCTCAACCTGACAAAATACCACTTTACATTGTTTTGTTTCACACTTTATCTTTTATAGCCAATAAAACACTTAAAAATGACAAAGGTTATATTCTCATCCGTTTTGGTGCTAAATGATAATAAATTCACTGGACATGACTGCTGCCACAACACAGATGTCACCGAGTGTCTTGAAAGGTAACGTCCCTCTGTTGGAGCCCAGAGCCGCTTATCAGAAACAACTTGATTAGAGTGAAAGCTGGAGCTTAGGATGAGACTGGCAGTCACAGTCTATAGAGTCAAGCTTGCTTCCCGTGCTGTATGAGATCTGCTCTTCAGAGCCAACAAATAAAGGAGAGGGAGAGAAAGGGTTCCCAGAAGCCAAAAAGTAAGCCACCTTTTATTAAGTTTATTCAAGTCCTATATCGTCTGGGAGGGGGTGCATACGTTTGCTCATGTGAGTGTGTGTGTAGTTGTGTGTGCACTTTTGTGCCTGTATACCTGCAGGGGCTAGAGACTGTGTTGGAAGTCTTCATTCCTCTCTCTCCATCCCACCTCCCCACTCCCCACTCCTAAGACAAGATCTCACTGAACCTGTTACACACCCATTGGCTTACACTGGCTGGCCAGCCAGCTCTGGGGAGCCTGAAGTCTCCATGGCCCCTGTCCCCAACACTAGGATTACAGGTGAATGCCACCACACTGGGCTTTCTAAAACACATTCCCTGGGGATTTAAACTCACATCTTCATGCTTGTATAGTAGACACTTTACGGACTGAACCATCTCTCCCTAGTCCAACAATTTAGCTTTGGGTGTAATCAACAGTTTCCAAACTTTGACAATACTATACACTTATCAGATGGGCCCAAAATATATTTTTTATTTATGTAAATCATGAGGCCACTATTTTGGTTACAGGAGATGAGTTAGTAAGCAAGAGGCATTTAGAATAATGGCTAGAATGTAGCAAGGGTGTGGCTACATCAGCTCTTGATCTCAGCCACTTCTGCTTGCTACTCTTGCTCTGCGTTCCTAACACTGTTATTCATCAAGTAATAGAGCTACAGTAACAAATGAAGCATGGACCAAATCAGGACTCTTCCTTCAGTGTTTTTCAAGGTCATCCTATGCCGTCAAACAGAGGCAAGCAAATGCATATGGAAGCCCCAAAGACTTATAAACAAATATTCATAGTTCAATATGTATCAATGTCAGAAACACCTTCCATTCCCAGTTTATTTTCTATAGCTATAACAGAATATGCAATTCTGGGTAATGTATCAAGTATAAATTTTGGCAGCTTATGGGTCTAGTCTAGCACAGTCTCAACCCATGGGTCCTGACCCCTTTCGGGTCAAAAGATCCTTTTACCTAAGACCATCAGCATATCTCATATTTATAGTGTGATTCATAACAGTAACAAAATTACAGTTGTGAAGTAACAACAAAGATAATTTTATGGTTGGGGTCTCCACAACATGAGGAACTGTATTAAGGGGTCCCAGCATTAGGAAGGTTGAGAGCCACTGGGAAGACCAAGAGTGTGGTCCTGGTGTTTGGTGAGAGCTTTCTGGCTCCATGGTAACATGGTGGAGAAATGTCACACATGAGACAAAGCTAGTATGCCATCTATGGTCTCTTCTCACAAAGCCATAAATACTATCATAGTGTCCCTGACCTCATGACAACACCTAAGCCTACTCCCCAAAGCCCCACCCCCTACCTCCAAACACCTTAACATAGGAGTTTAAGGGTCAAGTTCTAGAAGACATGTTCAAGTCATAGCACCAATTTATAGATTCTAACTTTCTTTCCATTTTTCATGTGTGTGTGTGTGTTGGTGCATATGAGTATTTTGCATGTGTGTAGTGTACATGTATTAGTATTGCCCACCAACAACTGTTAACATTCATCTCTATTCTTCCTACTTCTTTAAATATACATATATTTCTAAACAAAAGCACGCTAACTCCCGAACTACTTTTTAATCAACACACATATCCATAAACATGTTTCCAGAATAGTTAATGTCCCTCTGGTACACTATTTTAATGACTGCATAGTATTCTTTTGTAGATACTTGTCTTAGTTAGGGTTTCTTTGCTGTGAAGAGACATGATGACTAAGGCAACTCTTATAAAGGACAGCGTTTGTTTTGGGCTGGCTTCCAGTGTCAGAGGTTCAGTCTGTTATCATGGCAGGAAGCATGGTAGTAGCATGCAGGCAGACATGGTGTTGGAGGAGCTGAGAATTCTACATCTTGATCTGCAGGCAGCCAGAAGGAGACTAGGAGCCCTCAAAGCCCGCCTACACAGCGACACACTTCCTCCTACAAGGCCATGCCTATTCCAACAAGGCCACACCGCTTAATAGTGCCACTTCCTATGGGCCAAGCATATTCAAACCACCATGACACTATAATCCCTTTAAGAACCACCCTCTACAATCGGATCTCTGTCCCCATTTCAGTGATGTTAGTGATCATGAACATTACAATGTATTTTTATTCACAACTTTGATCACTACTTATTCAGGGTGGCTTCCTAGGGGTGGAGATAGGAGACCAGACATCTCCACAGTCTAAGGCTTGACACCTACTCTCAGGTTGCCTTTCAGAGAGGCTGAGTCACAAAATGCCATCATTCTCCCTCATCTTCCCCCTCACTCCATGATGCTAGGTTTTATTCTATGACCTTGGCATTTAAAATTTTTACCACACCCATCTGCTAGTTCATATTGATTGCCAACTTGACAGGATCTAGGCTCACATAGGAAACATATTGCTGGGTGAGTGTGTGAGGGAAGCTTCCAGACTGAATCAACCGAGGGGGAAGACTCACTTTAACTGCTGGCAGCGCCATCCCATGGCCTGGGTCCTGGACTGCGTGGGAGGAGAAAGTGGGGGAGGCACCAGAGCCCCTCTTTCTGCTTCCTGACTACAGATGCAATGTGACAGCCACTTCATGTTCCTGAGGCCATCATGGACTAAACCTTCACACTATGAGCAGAAATAAGCCCTCCCTCCCTCCGTCCGTCCCTCCTTTATTCCGTCCCTCCGCCCCTCCTCCCTTACTTCCCCGAGTTATCTGTATCTTGTTATACAGCAATGAGACCAGTAGCTAAGCAGGCCATCTTCTGCAGCAGCTGCTTTACCTAGGGCACTGGCATAGCTCCCCCCCCCAATTCTAGCCGGAGTTTGGGGCTCTGGTGCTCCCTGCTCTCGACTGTGATAGAACTCACCCACGGGTGGCGTCAAAATGCAATCCAAGTCCAGCAGATCTGTGCTGGTCCAAGATGCTCTGTCTAAGAAACCCCAGATACTGCTGATCCATAGATGTGGCTCAGGGATTTGGATCATCTTCTCACTGGTCCCTCTCAGTCCCCCAGATATGCCTCCATTTCCCAGGCAGCCTTCTCCGGACAGGTCCCCCTGCAGAATCAAGATGAGATTCCCCACCCACTCCTTGTGTTGTCTTATATAATAACGCACTGAGTTGCAACAGGACCTCCATGTCCACGTCTGTGGGGTGAAATAAAAATGAAGAATAGCTGGCCTTGAAACCCACCTCGTCCCTATTGGGAAGGGATGTCCTTCCTGCCCAAATGGAACTCCATGCCTCCTAGTTTCCCTCCCCAAAAATTCATTCTTCCCATTTCAGCTTCCCTTAGAATATTTGAAACACTCACCAAGCTTTGAGTCCTTAAAAAAAAAAAAAAAAATCGTATCATACCGATTTACTTTTCTATTCCCTGGTAATGAATGCCTCTCCCTTCTTTCCAGAGGCTTCCACAAAGTTGGGATCAATTCCCATCAAACTTGCCAGAACCTAAAGAAAAACAAACCACAATAAACCGTCACCTGTCTTCCCTCTTTTCTTTTTTTTATGAGAGGGCTGTGCCTGTGTGCCTCGGGGTTTGATGTTTGGGGGGGGGGGGCAACTTATGACTTATGGGAGTCCGTTCTCTTCTCCACTGTGTGGGTCCTGAGGATAGAGCTCAAGACATCAGCCTTGGAAGCAAGCACCTTTACCGGGCTGAACCATCCCAACCTCACCTTCCACTCCCAGCGTTCATTCAGAATATTCTGCAAACCCCTTCCATCCTGCATGTCCCTGTGCCCCTTGTGTTTTGAGTTGTTTGCCATTCTTTGTCCTACAGTTTCGAGGAACCCCAACTAAGACTCGTTTCTCCGAGGAGCAGCTAACCCAATTCGCCACCATCACGATGAAGCTTGCTGATCAATAAGAGAACAAATCCCATCTTATTAGGTCCTGTTTGATCTTCAGATTTCAACTACATAACGCTGGCTCCACAGGAGAGGCGCCAAGTCACCTTATGAAAATAAATTAGGCAAGCACCCAGTCGAAAAGAAAATGAATTTGCAGCCCTTAGAATGTTCCAGAGCCCCGAACGTGGCCCGCAAGCCAAGTAAAATGCAAGGGCTCCCTTCCCTGCCTTCTCTACGCGTTTATGCAACCCTCCTCTCTCCCTGCAGAAGAACAAACACTGGTTCTCTCTACAAACATTTTAGTGTATCCTCCTATTAGGGGTGGCTTAATTCCGATGTCTGCTGCAGTTTGTGTTACTGAGTTGCCGCAGACTCTGAGGAGGGTAGGGAAGGCCTGTGAGGTGCCTCGCTGCAGTTTGTCTGCTTAGATCACATCAAGATGGATACCTCATCGGGACCAGCGTGGAAGCATCTCATCCTTCCTCCTCCCTCTGCTCAGAGAGCCTCCACAGGGATTAGATTGTTATCCAAGCTTCCTGGACTCACTCCAGATGCAGATTGCACGGCCGGCTCCAAGGGAAACTTTAAAAGGTGACAGAAAATAGACCTTCAGCAGAGCGGGTTCAGAAAAACCACATAATAACCTTTGCCGAGTTTAACTCCATCTTAGATACCCATAAATAGACCTTCTTTCAGGAACTAAGAACTAATCCTACAGCGATAATACAAAGCCCCGTCTCTCATTCCGCAGGACCGTGCAGATTGCCTCAAGAATCACGAGCAATCTCTCCGACTCCTTAAGCTGTGTAATTCATTTCTGAGCACCCGTTCGAGAAACCTCATTAATTTAGGTGGCCTTTTTGCTGTACATCCGAGGCACACAAATATTTGGTATTTTTACCCGAGGTCGGAGTTAAAGAAAAAAATTAATTTCTCATTTTCAGAAGGGATTATGAACATGAAACACTGTGACAGTAACACACGTCCATTACCTGATTCTCACCTCTCTCTCTCTCTCTCTCTCTCTCTCTCTCTCTCNCACACACACACACACACACACACACACACACACACACACACACCAGAAGCAGAATACATGAAGATAAAATTGAAAGAAAAGTGGGAAAGACTTATAAAAACAGTGAGTTTTCTGTAACCCCACCTCAACACTCCAATCAAACAGAAGCTGGAAGAGCTTTGACTGGGGAGGAAAAAAGGGAGTCCTTTGAACATGGACAGGTGTGTGCTGTATGCAATCACTTCACCTAGATTCGGCTCTCTGAATTACCAAGTCCCTGGATGGAAGCAACACAGTCACAATTAAGCTGAGTTCACAATGGTCCCTAAAGGAGCTGGGACTTCAAAGGTGGCTCAATGGGTGTTTTCCGTTCTTCATTATACCCAATACATGAGTAACCTGCACTAGACAATCCACTCTGCCTAATTAAACGGAATCTCTTCCTCTCTATTAAATATTTAGAAGTGCCAGCTGGGCATAAACATGTCACCGGAGAAGGTGGGAGGGGACACCCTCTTGATACTGGTCAATAACGGACTTAACCTCCTTTAAGCAAAGCTGTGGTCTGAATGGCACCAGGGCACATAAATTATTCTAATTACTTTATTATCAGTAAAACTGTTTAGAGGTAAAGAGTGTTTATTCTCCACAATTATGCTCCCAAGAATCATCAGGATATACAATCTGGAGGTGTGGGTCTTTGCTCCAGATACCAGCACATAGCTTGTGGTTCTTTTTCAATTATCCATGTCTCTAAAAGCTATGACAGTATTTTCTGCCATGGTCCTATCCAGATTAGATTTTTTTAGCAAGGTTTTGTTTTGTTTTTAAAATATTTTTATCATAGTTCTTAGTATTATTAAAAAGATATTTCATGTCTTCTTTGAAGACGGAATTTCTCTTAATGTGCTTCGAGTTTATGTGGTTTTGTTTGGGGGTTAAAGCAAGAAAGGTGTGCAAATTGTTTGCCCCTTTTTGAAACTGGTAGAGGAATTACAAAGTTCTTTTGGCTCATCAAAGTAGTTTAGCTTGCATGCAAGGCTCACTGACAAACCTCCTAACCTTTTAAAAAAGATCATATGGTTTTTATTTGTAACAATATTTGTGACATAAGGTTTGTTCATTATACAACCAGACAGAAATTGGAGAAATCCAAGTGTTTGGAGATTTCGAGTTGAGATGCTTTGTTGGAGCGCCCTCTTGTGACCAGACTTTAACAATGCAACGTCTGTCCTTAAAAAAAAAAATTATGATTATTTATTTATTTATTCATTCATTCATTTTCGGAACAGCATTGATCTATGGGTATAGACATAAATATTTAGAGGAGACTTTGACATTGCATCTATTTTTCAAACAGTAAATACGTTCCCCACTTAGACTTCTGACTTCCCCAGCCACAGGCTCTTCTTGAGCAGGTTTTACAGTGACAGGCATGGATCTTCTTTGAAGGGAGCCTGAAATCCAGTCAGAAAGCAGTTGGTTACCCCCAAAACGATCAAGCCACTGGGTACCTCCTAACTCCAAAAGCACTGAAAAAAATGTATTTCACTGAAGTAAAGAAATAAGTGAGAGTTTTTAAATGTATGTGGACGCTTAAAATGTACATACAGAATTTCCACAGAGCATAAAGTGCTTTGAAAATAGAGACAGTTTGCACCCACGCCAAGTGCCCATCAGGAAGTCACAAAGGAGATGCCGCCTATGCCCTGACTCCACACCTTTGTCAGATGCCAGTGGTGGGATTCAGACAGAGCGGCGTGCAGGCTGAACATGGTCAGCATCACCTCCTGAGGTCCCCGGCATGCTGTAAAGACATGTTTCCATTGGATAAGTCCTTAGCGGTTGCTGTCCTTTGATGAAATGTGGGTTTTCTTTGAGACCCTCCCTCTTATACTGGGACATGAGAATTCCAGCAAGAGAAAAGACATTAAAGGAGTTATACTATTGTAAGTAAAGTCTTCTGAAAGTATTTTAATAAAAATATAGATATCTGGGGAAGATGATTGCATTGTACCCAGAAACCTGGGCTGACAAATTAATATATTTTGAGGGCTGGAGAGATATCGCAATGGTTAAGAGCACCGACTGCTCTTCCAGAGGACCTGGATTCAATTCCCAGCATCCACATGGTGGCTCACAACTGTAACTCACGCTCTCACACAGATGTATGTGCAGGCAAAACATCAGTGCACATGATATAAATTTTTAAAAATTGTTTTTAAAGAGATGAATGCAGTTTGAAATCCCCATGGTTATCATTCATAGAACTTTTTCTTTGAGATGACAAAATGAGCGTGCACATATTACATATCTTTAATTTTATACAGTTTAAATGACTAATTTCGGCATTTAAAGCATAACAGTGTTTCTTATTCATATAAGAAATTAAAAGCTCAATAATAATATAAAAAAGGAATTGATAAATGAAGACTATTTTCTTGAGGTAGAGTCTCAAAGTAGCTTAAATTGTTCCCAAACTCAGTAAGTAGCCAAGGATGGCCTTGAACTTCTGATCTTTCTACCCCCATCTCCTGAGCACTGGCATTACAGGCCTGGTCTATGCTGGGTCTATATGGTGCTAAGTGATAAACCCAGGTTTGGGGTCTGCCAAGTAGACAGTCCACCCACTGAGCTATCCTTCTAACCAAGGACTCCTCCTAGACACGGGAAATTGTAGACCTTGAAAAAGCTTGAAGCTATAGTGTTCAAACTAGTCGTTTTAGAGGTTTAAAACCATAGCAAAACAGTTGAGGGCCAATGAGATGGGTCAGGGAGTAAAGACACATGCTACCAAGGCTGACCGACGACCCCAGTCAAGTCCCTAAGATCCAAGTGGCCAAAGATCTGGCTCCGGTAGGTTGTCCTCTGTCGCCCCTCCCATCCCCACCACACATACACTCACTGTGGCGTGTGTGAACACAAGTACACACCCACAAATGCAATTTAATTTTTTTTTATCAAAAATACAGTTCATCACATGAGGCATGCCCGTAACCCAAGCCCTTTGGGGACTAAACTGGAAAACTGTGAAGACTGATGAAAATCTGTATGATGAGAAAAGAAGAAATACAAACAGCGATCCAAAGCCCACAGGTGGGTAGAAGCTTATCCATGGTCGGGATAAAGAGCCACCAACCAGGAACCAAAGCTGGAACCGGAAGAGCATCCTGTTTCCACACTGAGGGCAGCTCACAGTGGGGCTCTGCCGCCCTTCGCTTCCACTGAAACTTTTCTGCCCGCTGCTGCGGTCTTTGTTACTTATTAGTCTCTCTGTGTCTCTCTGACTCTGTCTCGCTGTCTCTGTCTCTGTCTCTCTCTGTCTCTTTGTCTGTGTCTGTGTGTGTGTGTGTGTGTGTGTGTGTGTGTTCTCGCATGCACATGATCATGAGTTTGCACATGTGGGTTCCTGCATCTACATGGGATACCGAGGATGGCTTTCAGTGGCATTCCTCAGAGGGCCCTGTCCCCTTGCTTCTTGAGACACTGTCTCTCCTTGACCTGAAACTCACTGATCACATTAGCTGGCAGACCCACGAGCCCCAGGGATCTACCTGTCTCTGCCCATCTCCGTCTCCCCAGCGCTGAGATTACAAATGTGCGACACCACGCCCACACTTTTATTTTAATTGATGTGGATTCTGAGGGATGAACTCAGATCCTCAAGCTTGCACGACAAATGCTTTACAGACTGTCTCGTTCTCTATAATCATAACCGGATTTTTTTTTTTTTTTAAGATAAGAGGAGCAGCTTTAGAAAACCCTCCATGCAACACTGGAAATAGGACGCCCTCTCTGAAAATTTCTGGAACTCTTATCCCATGCCTATTCATGCCAGCCACAGTTCTTATAAATTACAGAGTGTGGGGCTGGAGAGATGGCTCAGCCATTGAAGGCTAGGCTCAACAAAAACTGTTAAGAATTACAGAATGTAAAGACCTGAGAATAGGACGTTTGCCCTTGGAACCACAACACACCTCGGAGACTGACCTCCATAGTTATTAGGAATAACTTTTAGTCACGAAAGAAGAGTTCACAGACTTTGCTGTAGTTTTTTTGTTGTTGTTGTTTTGTTTTGTTTTGTTTTTTTAATTCCGAAGATCAGCTGCCCTCAAGTCTCCAGCAAATCCAAAGCGGTGGTCATTCTGCGCTTCTCCACAAGGTGGCGCCCTGCCTCATTGTAAACTCCTCCAAGAAGTGATGTTCCCAGTCTCAGAACAAATGGAATTATGAACTGTAGAGAATGGTTTCATGCGCCTCTGTGCTTAGTGTCCTGACATCAGTTATAATAACCCGCCGCTCCTCCCAGAGTGGGTGCCTGTGCCTGCCTTGCACGCTAAAGTTCTGGTAAAGGACATGTGGTGCTCTGAGGAAGTTTCAAACCTGGAACAAAATTAGGTATATGCAAGAGATTACATGTGTGAATGTGTGTGTGAATGTATTTATGTGTGTATGCATGCTTTTGTGCATGTATGTGAGTGTGTGTGAGTGTGCGTGCAGTGGAAAGGGGTCTGTTGAAGGAGAGCTGGTGATTGTCCTACACACAGCCACACATCCTAAAATGGCTTTTGGGCTGTATTCAGCGGTCACCCATAAGATTAAAGATTACTGCTTCATGAGATTATGCACTATCCGGTGCCACCGTCAACTGTCTTGATTTTCACCCTTTGTGGGAAATGTAGTGCCAAATCTCACCTAACGAGGCAGTTCCTCTAACACCCATAATGACCAATCTTTTAGAAACTTTTAGAATTATGTTATTATTTTGTGTGTGTGAGTGTTTTACCTTTATGTGTGCTTGTGCACCATGGGCGTGCTTGGTACCCCAGGAGTCCAGAAGAGGCTGTGAGCGCCCCTGGACTTGGAGAAGCATGTGATGTTGGGAGTGCAACCCCAGCCCTCCACAGTGCTTTTAAACACTGACCCATCTCCCAAGCCCAGTGATTTTTGTTGTTTACTTGATTCCATTTGAAATCGCTATGCATCCATTTGTCTAAGAATTTCATAAATTCATTGTTTTTAATAGCTGCGTAGTATTCCATTGTGGATGCCAACAAGTGCTTGCTGACAGGAGCCTGATATAGCTGTCTCCTGAGAGGCTCTGCCAGTGCCTGACAAATACAGAAGTGGATGCTCACAGTCATCCATTGGATGGAGCACAGGGTCCCCAATGAAGGGGCTAGAGAAAGGACCCAAGGAGCTGAAGGGGACTGAGGCCCCATAGGAGGAACAATATGAGCTAACCAGTACCCCCAGAGCTCCCTGAGACTAAACCACCAACCAAAGAAAACACATGGTGGGACTCATGGCTCTAGCTGTATATGTAACAGAGGATGGCCTAGTCACTCATCAATGGGAGGAGAGGCCCTTGGTCCTGTGAAGGTTCTATGCCCCAGTATAGGGGACTTCCAGGGCCAAGAAATGGGAGTGGAAGCCGGGCATGGTGGCACACACCTTTAATCCCAGCACTTGGGAGGCAGAGGCAGAGGCAGGTGGATTTCTGAGTTCAAGGCCAGCCTGGTCTACAGAGTGAGT
>NC_034599.1:64411960-64423477 GCF_900095145.1 Mus pahari | reverse complement strand
AAGAAGAAGAAGAAGAAGAAGAAGAAGAAGAAGAAGAAGAAGAAGAAGAAGAAGAAGAAGAAGAAGAAGAAGAAGAAGAAATGGGAGTGGGTGGGTTGGTGAGCGGGGAGTGGAGGGTGGGGGGAGGATAAAGGATTTTCAGAGAGGAAACTAGGAAAGGGGATAACATTTGAAATGTAAAGAAAATATCTAATAAAAAAAGAAAAAAGAAATTGCTATGCAAACATGCCTTTGGGCATATCTGCCAAGGAAAATCTAGATTAAGTTCATTGAAGTAAGTGGCACTCTAAAATTTGGGTGGCACCATTCCCTAGGCTGGGACATTCTACTGAATAAACAGGAGAAAGCGAGCTGAGCACCAGCATTCATATTTGCTGTCTCTTTTTCTGTCTCTTCCTCTCTCTGTCTCTCTGTCTCTCTGAATCTCTCTATTTCTCTGTCTTCCTATGTCTCTCTGTCTCTGTCTCTGTGTCTGTGTCTGTCTTTCTTTTTTTTTTAACTTTTTTCTGTCTTTCTGTCTCTCTCTGTGTGTCTCTGTGTCTCTGTCTCTCCCTATTTTTCTCTTTCTCTCTGTGTCTCTATCTTTATCTCTCTTTCTTCCTATGTCTCTGTCTGTGTCTCTCTCTGTCTCTTTTCTGGTTCTCTCTGTCTCTTTGTCTCTCTCTGTATCTTTCTATCTCTCTGTCTATATCTCTCTGTCTGTCTCTGTCTGTCTCTGTCTCTGTCTCTCTCTCTCTGTCTCTCTGTCTGTCTCTCTCTCTCTGTCTCTCTCTCTCTCTCTCTCTCTCTCTCTCCTCTCATACCTGATAGCATATGCACTGTTGCTAGCTGCCCCACACTCCTGCCGCCGTGTCATCTCACAATCCCCTGTTAACTTCTATCTGGTACTTGCCACAGCAGTGACTGAAGTAACTAGTTCAGCCATTGAATGATACACGGCTATACCAAGCAAATTACTTCATTGTGGTTTTAGGAGTCCAAGAAAGCCCTCCTGTCCCCCGACCTTCCTCTATTTCTTCACATCCCATTAATTAAAGACTGTGATTTCACCTGAGTTTCAAAATAAGGCCAACCATGTAAATTTGCCTCTGGGAAAGGTGTTCAGCTGTGCGATGGTTAATTTTAATCATCAATTGATGCAACCTAAAATCATCTGGGGAAGAGAGTCTCAGTAAGAAATGATATGCAGGGGTCTGTAGGTATGTCTGTCAGGGAAAGGCTAAATTTCATTAATCAGTATAGGAAGACCCAGCCCACTCTGGGCAGCATCATTCTCTAGGCAGATGGTTTCAGAACAGTGTAAAAGTAGAGAAAGCAAGCAGAGAATGAGCAACCAAGTAAGTGGGCATGTGTACATCCATTGCTCTCTGCTCTCAACTCAGCATGACCCAATTATCACTTTGAAGTTCCTGTCTTGATTTCCCAACCACGTTGGCCTATAACCTGGAATTGTATGGTTGAATAAAACCCTTTTAATCCCTTACTTGCTTTTTGTCTGGGTATTTTATCCTGGCAACACCAATAAAACTAGAATAGGGCATCCGACCAAACCAAACCAAAGGCAGATAGTAGTGATGTTGGTATTTGTTCTTTGTTTTAGAACCAGGGGTCAATCCTATATAATCCTTATAAACCTTTGGCAAATGATCTACCTCAGGGACATAATCCCAGCTCTTTCTCTTCTTATTGGTTTTTAAGACAGAGTCTCACTATAGTGCAGGATGGCCTGGAGATGTGAATACATACACACACACACACACACACACACACACACACACACATATACACACACACATATATACACACACACACATACACACACACACACACATAAATACCTATGTATGCTTACACAGCATCCTGATAACCCCAGAAGGAGAGCATCCAGGAAGTAGGTAGAGAGGCCTCACATCCACTCCTGACGATGCCCCAGTTTTGCTCAGAACTGAATGCAGCAGAAGGCTCTCCACACCCATGTGCACCACCGTCAGGATACTTATACAAAGTGGCTGCTGGCTCACTCACCCTTCTTACTCTAGTATGAAGAACTGGGCTGCACATTCTGATTAGGAACGCATGGCTGGGACTAGCACGGATGCAAAAGAAGGCATTAGTGGGGGCGAGTGGGCTTCTCTGACACAGGAAACCTGCTGACCCAGAGGGTGCTTCAGTCTTTCCACAGAAAGGCTGCCTGCCGCAGACAGAATTCCAGCCACAGTCAAGCTAATTGAATGCACAAATGTAATATTTTTTCCTGGATACCTCCAACGTAACGCCCAACGAGATGGCATCTTTCACATATATTTACAAAAGCCTTCCTTCACGCAGCAACGTCGGTTCAGATTGCTTATAGATGCTGAGATAGCAAGTCACCCTTCTAATGCAATGAGATAAGTCATCTCTATAAACTTTGCTTGCTCAAACGTACGGGAGTGAAAGAAATCAGGCCTCAAGCTTTTCTCAATAAATAGAATGAACAGCTAGGACTTGGTGGCCGCAGCTTGTTCTGCCTCATTGCTAGATGTTTCAATTTCTCCCTTTCCTCTTCCCCTTTCCCTCTCCTCCCCTTCAGCCTGTCCCTCCCCAACCCTCCCTGTTTCTCCCTGGCACCAGAGTTTTCATCTCAATCATCGATAGAAAAAGGAGGCAAAGGAGCAAGCCACTTATCAAGCCCTGAGGAGAAGCCTAGACGCTGGCGTCCTTGGAAGGCTCAGGATTGATCTAAAGGATTTTTGTCCTCAAATCATTTTTCTTGCTAAATGTAACTAGCTACTTTGTAAGCCTGGTTTCCCCTGCTTTAGTACTGGCTACTAATAATTTGCATGCTAGAAACTTCATCTTCTGAGGAAGATTCTTACACATCATCATTTGTCCACGGTCCAGTAATCAAGCCAAGGGGATATGGGACCTTCGGGGGGGGGTCTTCTCTTCAGCTTCCAGTTAAGATCTCCCTCTTTTTATTTATCTTATTATTTGATTTAATTTTTAGCCCAGGATTGCCTCCATCTCCATGAAGCTGGGGATAATCTTGAACTTCCAATTCTCCTGTCCCTACCTCCTAAGTGCTGGCATAACAGATGCACAACCATGCCCAATTTCTGAATTACTAGGAATCAAGCCCGGGGCTTCATGGAGGCTCCAGCAATCACCAACCAGCTCAGGCCCATCCCTTGCCTTGATTTCTTGCTTCTTAATATGAAATCCTACTTCCAAAACAAACAACAACCAAGCCTCACCGACAATTCCATTTCATACATGCCCTGGGAAATACAGTAAAGACCCACCATGTCTGGACACTCAAGTTGTACACAACCACATGGGTGAAGTGGATACATGCAAATGGTTTCAATGTGCAAAGCATGTTAAGTTGTGCCACATGACCATCCTGATCCACATACAGGTCAGGGGGAAAACCCTGTGTATGGTCAGAGTGTGACACCTTTCGTGGTTAACCTGGCACTTCCACGGCCCTTTATGCCTCGAAGAATAAAGTTAGACTTTTGGCTGTGGTCAGCTGACAAAACACTAAAGCCTGTCTGACATCTTTCTCTGTCTCTTTGCAAGACAAGATTGTTTGAGAGTGTGCCAGTCTCCCAGACCGTGGCTTTGCTTCGAGAGAGGCTTTGGACACATTGAGGAGAATGGGCTGGAATCTGGAAGACGCTGAGATGGAATTTCAACGGCCTTGGGATTCTGAAACACACTGGACAACCGCAACTCACAAAAGAAGGCAGCAAGCAAGTCCTGGCCCGTTTTCAAGAGTCCTTCCTCATCAGCTTACCTTTTGGGGTTTTCCTCACACCTGTGGGAGGGTAAGAACCAGCAGATAAGAGGGTGGGCTCTTCCCGTCCCTTCGAGTCTGGCTCCCTGTCCCTCCAAGTCTGGCTTCAGCTTCATCTTGCTGCCTCACCCTCCTCCACCCTGCGCCCTGAGGCTCATTTTCTGGAGAGAGTAGAGCAAGCTCTAAACTTGGGCAGAAACACTGCCCTGGCAGCCTCTGCCCAGCCCTCTCAACTTGCAGTTCAGCACAATAATTCAGGGTTAAAGAGAGAGGTCCCACTTCTTATGCAGTTCCTTGAACTCTGCCCCTAAGCACACGGATAAGTGGATTTGGGGATTCGGAGCACTGATCTTAATGTGCTGGGAGATTATTTGATTAAACAGCCTGTTATTGGCAAGGCATCTTAGTAGCATTCTGATGCATTATGGGCCCTACATGGCCCAGGATGACCCAGGAGCCACACTCCATCTGAATTTCCATCTCAAGTTTGCCCAAGGGTCATCATAGCAAGGCAGTCAGCGACACTCAGCTTGCTCTATGCTGCTGCTGCTGTCTTTGCTTTAACTGCATTTGAATTTCCATATTTCCAGACTCCCCACATCTGTCCGGGGCTCATCTCATGTACACATCTGTGCCTGGTTAACACCTGCAGACTATTTGAGCACAACCTTTGGCAGATAGAAAAGTCTCCTGATAGAAAAGTGTAGTGAGGGGCTTGGGAGGGGGCAGCCCTTCAGCTTGAGGAAGGTACTGATATAAGCTGCTGTCAACAGGACCTGGGGCCAGCAGCCTACACCCAGGGTATTCACATGTATGAACACACGTGATGATATAAAAGCACGCATGCTTTTCTTACACAGTCCATTCATGCAAGGACCTGCCAAAGACCAGGGGCCCTAGGGAAGGCCACTGGCTGGCCAGACAGAGGATCGGGGTCACACTGAATCCTCGTTGTATTACAATTGTGTTGCCAAGGCCAAGTATAATAAAAGCACTTTATTTGTTCTTGGTTCACTCAAAAATCACTTATCTGGGCTGGCAGGATTGTAAACTAGTCCTGAGTCATCATGAAAGACAATAAGGAGGTTCCTCATAAATATTAACAGTACCCCAGCTACACCACTCCTGGGTATTCACCCCAAAGACTTCAAGTCAATGTTGTCCAGAGACGCTTACACATCAGCACTAATCACAGGAAAGTATGAAAATAACCTAGGTATCCAGCAAGAGGGGAATGAATAATGTGGTTTATGGACACAGTGGCTTTTTTTTTGAGTCATAAAAAGAACAAAAGAGCCATTTGCAGAAAAATGAATGCAAGCAGAGATGATCATATTAAGTAAGCCAAACCAGTTGCAGAAAAGACAAATGTCATTTTTTTTATTAAAACATTGATGGTTTTCTCTCATTTGTGACTCCTAGATTTTATACATTCACACAAAAAATCATGTGTGTGTGTGTGTGTGTGTGTGTGTGTGTGTGTGTGTGTGTGTTAGACTAAACTAGATGTAACACTTTCTGGGGGGTAAAGAAGATCGATCGATAGGGGGCAGGTGGTATGGAGGAAGCATGAGAAAGAATGTGTTCAACATAAACTATATACATGTATAAAGCTTCAAAATAAGCCGGGCGTGGTGGCGCATGCCTTTAATCCCAGCACTCGGGAGGCAGAGGCAGGCAGATTTCTGAGTTCAAGGCTAGCCTGGTCTACAGAGTGAGTTCCAAGACAGCCAGGGCTACACAGAGAAACCCTGTCTCGAAAAAAAAAAAAAAAAAAAGCTTAAAAATAAATTTTAGAAATCCATCAGTTGTTGAAGGCCATACAGCTAAATAAAACATCACTTGCCACCCACCAGCCTTGTGAAGAGTGCAGGGCTGGCTATGACAAGTGCCTATGCCTAGGTTACTTTCCTGGGACTCTTACTGAGACCTGCAGAAGTCCCGTAGGTGACAGGAACAGGAAGATGTTTTTGACATCTGTCTTTGCATCTGTCTGTCTTCTCTTGACCTTTGGGCTGTAGATACCTACAACCTTCCATGAGTGAAAGTTCAAAGCCATGACAACGACAGGACCTCAAAGACATAGCACTAAGGACTTAGGGAGAGAACTTGGTGGGTAGGTAGCTCAGTGGTTCGTGGTAGAATGTTTGCTTAGCGTGCATGAAGCTCTGGGTTTGATCCCGAGTATGGGAGTTTGATGGTTTTAAAAGTCAACTTGCCGTACTTAGACTCAGCTGAGCAGGAGTATCAATTTAGAAGTCATCTATATCAGGTTGACATGTTGGGATCAGTGGAGGATTCTCTTGATGGTTTTAATGGATGTGAGAAGGTCCAGATGTGGGCAGCACCTTCTGGTAGCAGTCAAGACCGAAAAGGGTATGGGAGAAGGAAGGTTATCAGCTTTTTGCTGTTTGGTCTTTGTAGAGTTAGTTTACCCCAGTGCTGCTGGTGATGTTGATGCTGCTGCTGCTGGTGGTGATGGTGATAATGCTGCTGGTGCTGCTGCTGGTGGTGGTGATGGTGATGGTGATGGTGATGGCGATGGTGATGGTGATGGTGATGGTGATGGCGATGGCGATGGTGATGGTGATGGTGATAATGCTGCTGCTGGTGGTGATGGTGATCCTCAAGTCCATTTTTTTGGACTTCCAACTAATGACCAGCAGCTCTCCAGGAACCCTCCAGGCCTTTAGTGCCATATTGGGGCTGCTGAAGCATCCAGTCATATAGATTGAACAACTACCAAGTTTTGGATCTTTCAGCTGTGAGACAACCATTGTTAGACTATTTTGATCCTATTGTGTAAGCTGTTTTAATAAACCTTTACATTTTATTTTTATATCAATTCATTCTATCAGTTCTGTCCTTCTAGACCAGTGGCTCTCAACCTTCCTAATGCTGTGAGCCTTAAATATAATTCTTTATGTTGTGGTGACTCCCAACCGCAAAATTATTTTGTTGCTATTCATAGTAATTTTGACACTGTTATGAATCATAGTGTAAATATCTAATATGCAGATATCTGATCGACAACTCCTATAAAAGGGTCATTTGATCACACACACACACACACACACACACACACACACACATACACACACAGAGGTCTCAACCCACAGGTTGAGAACTGCTCCCTAGAATATATGGGACCCTGACTGTCTTAGTTAGGGTTTTATTGCTGTGAACAGACACCATGACCAAGGCAAGTCTTATAAAGAAGAACATTTAATTGGGGCTGGCTTACAGGTTCAGAGGTTCAGTCCAGTATCATCAAGGCAGGAACATAGCAGCATCCAGGCAGGCATGGTACACGCTGAGCTGAGAGTTCTACATCTTCATAGGAAAGCAGCTAGCAGAATACTGGCTTCTAAGCAGCTAGGAGGAGGGTCTTTAGCCCACACCCACAGTGACACACCCATTCCAACAAGGCCACACTTCCTAATAGTGCCACTCACCTGGTCTCTTGAGTCATTGACTTTCTCAAGGGGCAACAGAAATGAACTACTTATTAGGCTGCAGTTGAATCTTTTACCAATTGTACGGCTGGCCTGTCCATCAGTGGATGAGCCACTGGGATCTCTATGGCGGGCCTCCTCCAGCTGTAAAGTCTCACCACAGACTTTACACAGACATGTTTCCTCCTGCTCTTATCTACCTCAGTCCTCTCCATAAAGAAGTATCCTTCCTTCGCGTGTTCCCAATCCACTGTGGGTGACCTAGCCCGGCTATCTGAGCATGCTTGCTGTAGCCTGACTCACTGGCAGGCAGGCTCTTGAGGTTGGGATTGGATGCAATTTATTTTATAAGTCTAATGACTGCCAGAGACACTTGCCACACTGGCTACAGAATCCAGGCTGGGCACTCAGCTAGGTAGTAGAGTGCCCGCTAGCATATATGAAGCCCTGGGTTCAATCTCCAGTCATGGTGGCACATGCCTATAATTCCAGCACTTGGGAATTGGAGGCAGAAAGTCACCCTCAGCTACATAGTGAGTGTGAGGCCACATGAGGCTTCCTGAACTTCTTGAGACTCTATAAAATACATACATAATACATACATAATACATACATAATACATACATACATACACACATACATACATAAAAGGGACTGGAGAGATGGCTCCGAGGTTAAGAGCATGTGTACAGGTTTTGCTGAGGTTCTGAGTTCAGTTTCTAGTGCCTGCATGTGAGCCATCCCTCACAACTGCCTTTAACTCCAGTCCAGGTGATCTGATGCCCTCTTGTGGTCACTTCAGGTACTTGCACTCATGTGCACATCATGCATACACACTGGCATACATGGGTCATTAAAATTAAAAATAAGTCTCTCGAAGGTAGCAAAAACCAAACCTGTAAACCCACCATGTCAAAGAAAACCCAAAATATCTCATCCTACCTCAGACTTCTCCCCAGTTTGTGGCCAACTCTGGCCCTCTCACCTATAGCATGTGGATCTATCCAAAAGAAACTTCCATTAGAGTCCAGGTGCTCTTTTCCCACCAGAAGTGGGGACTGAGCTTAAGAAATATAGAGTGACTGAAGCAATGAATTTTTTTTCTTTTGTGTGGTGCTAGGGCTGTGTACACGTGTGTTATAGGACACTGTCTTCCAAACATGGCGGAACCTTTGCCCACTTGAAATCTCAGTAGCTGTGATACCCACTCAGTCACACATCATGAAGCAGGGAGGGGCTTGTGAGGCCCCTCCCCTAGGGTGTACACATCACTAGTGGGTTACGTCATGAGTGTGGGAAGAAGTGTATTGCCCACCCTACCCCCACTTGAGGATACTTAGGACAAATACTTGCTGGGAGGGACAGGGACATTTTATTCAGTGGTGAAGTTTCCCATGTCTCTACAAGTAACCCTCAACCCAGGTTCTCTTAAGTAACTACATAAGCTCATTTGTTCACCAAGTTAGACTGGGGTGGAATCATTTCTTTGGTGTGTTGTCAGCGTTCATCTGGGTGAATAAAACATTTGTTGTCCCCAAGGAGAAGTAAACACAGAGAGACCCAGATAAGAGCTGTAGTCCTTGCCTAAGGAGTAAAATTTGAACTGTATACAATTTTAAATTCACTCATCCTTTTAAAAAGCACATCTGTATAGTGGCTACCAGAGGAAAGAGCTAAGTTCTAGAACTTTCTTCCCCTAGGGGAAACCTCCCTGGGTGAACAATCAAATCCCAAGTGTGTCTGCTTTCTGAACAATGGCTTGAAAGCAAAGGCAACGACATTCTTGTTTCTAAAGTAAAAATGGTTTATTCACGACACAGTACATAAGAGGAAGTGTCTCATGTCACAGATGGTACACCCAACTCCCTGGAATGTTCATTTCTTTGGCATAAAGGAGAGAATGAGGAGAAAGCCAGGCAAAGGCAGCTAAAATGGGGAAAGGGTCGGCAGCTCTATCATAATCTTCACAGGGAGGAGCTCAGGGGTCCATTAGTGGCGAGCTGATTCTCTGGAACATCAGGTTGGGGCGCAGGTAGAGCTACTTCTGGGCGATCCACTGTGCTGAGCCCTTCAGTCATCCCCACCACACAGGTACAGCAGTGCCTTCTGGTAGTCACCCTTGGTGTCTTGCTGCAATGGCCAGAAAGTAAAAAGAACCATTGGAGTGTCAGGAAAAAAAAGAAAGAAGAAGAAGAAGAATAGATTGTACAGCAACCCGCCATAGCCTTGGTGTGCCCTGGGGACTTGCAGGCCTGCACAGTGGGCCAAGGCCCTGGCCCTCTGAAGCACAGTAGGAAATGGTACTTCATGACTTCGAGGGTGGAGAATGTATCCCACACTGCAGGTCCTGCAGGGGGTTCTGCAGCATGCCCAAGTTTCTCCTGCACCTGCGTCCTTCTGCACAGGGCAGGGTAGAACCTTGGCTGCCTCCCTTTGAAGTTTTTGGGTTTTAAGGATGCATGAAAATAACTAGTGAAGTGGAGAAATAATTTCTAAGATCTTAGCTGTCCCTGGCTTTAATCGTGTGCCCTAAGAAGCATGGCTGCACTGATCCCACACACACATACACACACACAAACACACACAATTGTCCTTGACCATAAACCAAGATAGATATGGAAATGTCAGGATCTTTTAGAAAGGGGATTGCTGCCAAGCCTGGTAATGTACACCCATAAGCTTAGCTAACTAGGAGGATGAGGCAGGAGGATCACAAGTTCAAGGCCAGCTCAGACACCTTAGTGAGAACCCTTCTCAAAGAGAAGAAGGAGGGGTTGGGAGAAAGTTCAATCTGCAAAACGCTTTCCACACAAGCATGGGGACCCGAGTTCAATCCTCCACTTTAAGAAGCCAGGGCTGGTGTTGTGCAATGTAATACCCACACTGAGAAGCAGAGACGAGGATCTCTGGGGTTCACTACCCAGCCAGACTCATTCAGTCACTGAGTCCCGAGTCTCAGTGAGAAATCCTGTCTCAACAAACAAGGTGGACAGTTCCTGAGGAATGACTCCAGAGGTTGACCGCTGGCCTACACACACATGCACACCCACACCCAGGCAATACACATACTACCACCCCCCCCCAAAAAAAAAAAAGTTTAAAAAGCTGTGGATGCTAGCTCAGTGGAAGAGGGCTTACTTAGCATACGCAAGGCCTAGGCTCCATCCCCAGAGTAACGCCCGCCCATGGGAGCCGAGCACAGTGGTAACACCGGGAATGCTCCAGCCTTCCAAAATGCAGACACTAAGCTCACAGAAGAGGTGGATTGGCGAGAGACAAATTGTCAGACCTAGAGGATCTTCAGGAAGCAGGAGCATCATTGAATACAAAATGCCTTTGGCCTTCAGAGTCCCTCCAATTGTCATTAGGTCATGCGGGATCATCACTATAAACACCAATAATCACTGTAGAGTGACACTTGTGGGAAATGTATAAATCTGCTTTGAACCTATGAGCCTATAAAAATCATTTAGGCTACTTTCAACATAAATCCCTGATTCTTGTTGCCCAGAGTCTATTCTCTACAAAATGAGAAAACAGGAAGGTCACCACTCTGCCACTGTTCTTTACAGCCACCTGTACACACATACACCCACACACTCATACATACACATACATACACCCACATAGTCATACATACACATATAGACACACACACAAGCAATGCAGATGCACATGCATGCACACACACATGCACACACACATATACACATCCACATAGTCATGCACACACATACATATACACACATACATGCATGCATGCAATGCAAATGCACATACATGCACACACACATATACACACCCACATAGTCATACACACACACACACACACACACCATGCCTGGCAGAGCCAGCTCCGTGCCACAGGCTTTACCTGGATGTAGTAGTACAGGGACTTGCCATATTTCCTCTTGAATTCAGATCTGATTTTCAGCATGTCCACTTCACTTCGAGAGACCATGATTCTAATCAGGACCTTGTCTCGAGTCCCCTTGCCCTGAAAGACAAATTGATGATCAAAGTTAAGTTCCTTGACGATGTTATCATTAAAAAAGCATCCACCACATTTTTTCTGGCTCTTGTGTGTGTGTGTGTGTGTGTGTGTGTGTGTGTGTGTGTGTGTGTGTTTAAAAAAGATTGACTTCGGGGCTGGTGAGATGGCTCAGCGGGTGAGAGCACCCGACTGTTCTTCCAAAAGTCCTGAGTTCAAATCCCAGCAACCACATGGTGGCTCACAACCATCCGTAACAAGATCTGNTGCCCTCTTCTGGAGTGTCTGAA
>NC_034599.1:64364802-64411931 GCF_900095145.1 Mus pahari | reverse complement strand
TTAAAATGTGTGTGTGTGTGTGTGTGTGTGTGTGTGTGTGTGTGTGTAAGCGCACGTGTGCCTGTGTCTGTGTCTGTGTCTGTGTCTGTGTCTGTGTCTGTGTGTGTGTCTGTGTCAGGGAATCCCTCTGGAGTCCAGAGTGTCAGATCCCCTGAAGCTGACGTTCCAGATGGTTGCAAGCTGTCCAGCCTGGGGCTGGGAGCCAAACCCAGGATTTATACAACAGCAGCCAGCTTCTTTAATGCCTACACCATCTTTCCAGCCCCACTTATGTGGGTCGTGACGCTGTTCTCTTACAAGACTTAAAAATGCAGTGCCGAGACTGTTTCCTTAATGAAGATGAGCACCTCAGATTTCCAAGCGCATCTGAATGTTTCAAGATTTATTGTAAAATGTCTAAGTATGTGTCTGGGGGAGCCCATAGGTGTACATGTAGGTGCACACGGAGGCCAGAAGAGGGCATCAGATCCCCTGTAGCTGAAGTTTCAGGAGCCTATGAATGATTCAAACTAGATGCTGAGAAGTAAAGGGGTCTCTGCAGGGGCAGTGTGTGCTCTTAACTGCTGAGCCGCCTCTCCAGTCAGCTCTGTGCTTCCGACAGACCGCCAGCCTGCAAGTTTGCATGCGCAGCAAAGGGCTGGTGGACATTTAGGGATGTAGAGAGGATGGGCCGGCACACTGTTCTTACGGCTCTTTGTGGATGTGTGAAATAGCCTGCACTAAGGACAGGGACAGGGAGCCCAGGGAGAGCAGGCAGAGGGTCGGCATGGACACGGGAGATGCTCCAGAGAGGAAAGCAGGGGCCTGGGAAGCAGACCAGTCCTGGCAGGACGAGAACCAAAAAGAGGCTGGCGTGGGGCAGCTCATGCAGGAAGAACCCAGCTATGCATCTGCAAATCTGGCCTTGGCTCCAGGCACTCTGCCCTCCTTCTTTATCAAGAAGATAAAAATGGAGGCCCTGCAGGGTTTCCTGCCAGGACTTAAGGGAGGGAACTGAAAAGCTGTTGTGTAGTACCTGCTGATGGTCACTCACATCCTCTTTGCTTTTATCCTGGGACTAATGGGACACCACAGCTGAAAGCCCCAACAGAAATCAGACACTGTTGTCACCTTACCCTTTCCCTCCAGTGACACCTTATTCTGGAGCTGCATCGCATGTATTTAAACAACTGAGAGAAGATAGAATGGTGCTTTCTTACCTGCCAAATACAATCTCAGCTAGCTAGTGGGAACCCATCCTCTAAACCAGTGCTTATCAACCTGTGGGTCTCAACCCCTTTGGGGTTGCATACCAGGTATCCTGCGTTTCAGATATTTACATTGCAATTCATAACGATAGCAAAAGTTCTGAAGTAGCAACCAAACAACCAGCACAACATGAGGAACTGTATTAAAGGGCTGCCGCTACCGGAAGATTGAGAGCCACTGCTCTAAACACTAGTCACAGAGATTCAGTTTGAGCCAAAACAGAGGCGGAACCTACTGGAAATGGAGCCTCTGGGCCAGCAGTCCTTACCTTCATGGAGTCGTACAGCCGGTCAGCGAAGTACAGGGGCTTGTTCTGGATGCACTGGACTGTGGGAAGGAGACAGAGGTCAGGGGTGAGGCTGCCCGCCTGTCTTACAATGTGAAAGATAATGCCCTGGCCCTAAGACACTGACCAGAATGGGCCTGTCCATGGACGAAGGCTGTAGAAGGCTAAGGAAAACTCAGAATCTTGTGAACTAGTAGGTTCCACCTGCTGCAGAACCTTCAACCACGAGAGTCAGTGATGACCGGGTGTCTATGTGAGCGTGCCCAGTACAGTCTTCCCTTCTCCAGCCAACTTAGTCCTTCCTGGCAATTTAAGCCCGTTTCATATCTTTAAATCTACAGTTAATCCTAAAACTCTCCAAGACATGCAGAAAACCCACCACACCTCTCAAGTCCCCTTGAAGCAAACACAATCCCTCCTCCAGTTTCTGTCCTCCCTGCCTGGGAGGAAGGGCCACACTTGCTCACCCAGGTTCAGGAAGGCGTTCTCCAGGTCCCCTTTGACCTCTTTCTTGATGCTCTCCACCATGTCATAAGGGCTGTAGCTCTTGTACCTTTCAAACACTAAGAAAAGCAACAAATAATATCAGAAGTGCTAGTCAAAGCTGCATGGATGACCTTTGTAATTAGACGCTTTGATTAAACAACAGCAGCAACAAAAACAAACAAACAAACAAACAAAACAACTAAAGGTGATTCCTGACGCATCCTAGGGGTAGGCGGTCATCTAGGGGTTGGTGGTCACATTGGTGGACCAGAACTGATTTGTACCTGTCTTGCCAGAGGGCCAGGTCTAGCTCCTGTCCCTAATGGCTCTGCCTAGGCCACGGAATGTGACCATCTCTATGCTCTCTCACTGGAATCCATCTGTGTGGATGTCATGTGAAACAGTAAGAGTCAGGTGGTCACGTCCTGTGCTTCAACAATCATGGCAAGAGCAAAGGATCCTCTAGTGCTGGGCAGTGGTGGCGCACGCCTTTAATCCCAGCACTTGGGAGGCAGAGACAGGCTGATTTCTGAGTTCGAGGCCAGCCTGGTCTACAGAATGAGTTCCAGGACAGCCAGGGCTACACAGAGAAACCCTGTCTTGAAAAAAAAAAAAAAAACCAAAACCAAAACCAAAACAAAACAAAACAAAAAAGGATCCTCTAGTAAGAAGGGGAATACGGAGGGCCAGGGAGACGGCTCAATTGGCAACATGCTTGGCTTACAACCAGCCACAAGGCCCTGTGTTTAGCTCCCCCCCCCCAAACTGAAACCCGTGTTTCAAAAAACAAAACAAAAGAGCCAAACACGATGGTGTGCTTGCAATGCCAGCACTGTGACGGCTGAGGCAGGTGGATGGCAGCTCTCTTCTGTCCAGGTTGCCCAGCCTAGTTTTTAAATTCAATGGCAATGAGTCTAAAAACCAAACCAGACAAACAAAAAACCACCCCAGGGTGAACGGTTCCAAAGGTGTAACACCTAAGGTTTACCTCTGGCTCCCACATGCACACCAAATACATATGCACTCATATGAACACACACACACTGAAACAAGCTAACATATCAAATATTGAACATATTTGGTGACAGAGGGTCCACAGTGAGACAGGAGGCAAAATGATTTGATAAAGGAAACGGAAAGATCTGCGTGGAGAACGAGCATTGTTCTGGAGATCTATCTGCTTTTCGGTGCAGCCTTCACCACCCAAGAGCTTCCAGGCCCCGAGTCCTCGTTGGCACGGCACCCACCTTTCTGGAGGTGGCACACACTGCGCTCAGTCATGATGCTGATCCACTTGGGGACGTCAGTTCCTTTCCTCTTCACCCCGGCATCATAGAGCTCCTGTGGGAGATGCAGCCAACCAGAACTTAACCACATACACCCCTAGCAAGCGTTACTTTAAAAAGCCCGTTCCAAGAGACAAGTGAGCGCACAAGCCTGTACTGCAGGTGTGACCCAAAATTCGCCACTTGGAACAGGTGTGCTCAAGCTTTTGGCTTCTCGGGGCCACGCTGAGCTATCTCCCTAGACCACAAAGCCTACTTCTAGCACTTGTTTAAAACCTTTCTCTTATACTCGAGTACTTCCCAGACTGTATAAGACTTTAAGACCCAGGCGCATGACTTTTGTCTGCAGCTATTATGACTTGCTTACTTTAAGATAACCAAACGGCTGACCCCTCCGGGTGAGGCACACCTAGTCTGCAGCTATCTAAATTAGCTTTATGAGGAAGCCACAGGCCCCTGTCCCCACTGAGTGGAGCCGGGAGCCTTCCTAGCCTGGTGTGACTACCTCATCTGCTCTGGCTTCCTTACCAGCTTAGTGTCAGGACCTAGCACATCTGTGGAGTCAGAGCCTGAAGGAGCCAATGGGAAGTGGGTTCAGAGCTGGTAACTAACTGACCGGGGCATTACAACTACGGTTCCTGGAAACAAACCTCATATTCTCAGATGGGCTGAGGCTTTAAAAGGCCCATTCCTCCCTTAGAAGGGACATCACTTAGTTTTACCCCTCCCGCGGCTGTGGGCACAGCCCACACTTCTAATGATCAGAGTATAACAAGAACGTGTGATGGAGTCATAAGAGCATGAGGGCTTCTGGATCCCTCCCAGATCACTCACTCTAGGGAGGGCAGCGGCAATGTCATCAGGGACATTCAAGCAGCCCATGGAGGCCTGCGTGGAGGAGTGCTAACATCTCTTGCCAACAGTAAGTCACACATGAGCCACGTGGGGAAGAACCCTTTGACCTGGCTGTGCTCTCAGGAATTACAGCCCTAACCAACATCTTGTCTACAGCCACATGAGAGACCTTGAGCCAGAGTTATCTGGTCAACCCTGTCTCCATCCCTGGCCCAGAGGATCTGAGAGATAACGAATGTTAGTTTGAGGTTATTCGTTGTGCATAAAGAAATGGTTGTGTGGGATACAACCCCTCCGTATACACATGCCATAAAGTTTGGCACATACCCGGGCATCCTGGTCAATCAGTTCGTAGTCGATAACTGAACCATCCTCTGCTCGTCTGCCCTGTAGGGGAAAAACAAGAAGGACCATCAGACCTAGCTCTTAGTGCATTCTAAAACTGGAGGCAGGGAAAAAAAACCCAAAAAGGACCATCAGTCTCTTCTCCAATCTGGGTGAGCCATAACCTCATTCCTGAAGGAATACAGCATTTCACATGTTGATTTAGACAAGGCCAAGGAAGAGAGAGATGGTCAGGAAAGGAAGTGGATACACTGTGTCTCACCATTGTTAGCCAACCCTGGGTACCCAAGGCTGAGTGAGCATCTTACCGAATTCCCTGACCCACGTCCCAGAGAAGCTGAGCCCATTTAAGTCACTGAGAGTGCCATGATGATACAGTATGCAAATGAAGGGAAGAGCTATTGTAGTAAACAGTAGGCTGAGCCCAAAAGTGCTAGGACGGAGCCTGAGCTGAACCCTCTGGGACCAGCAGTATGGTGGTGGCCGGAGGCACTCTGCATACACAGGCAGAAGTGGAACATGTCTACAAGTGAGTGATACAACACCCAGAGCAATCACAGAGCAGAAGGAAAGAAACACAGTGATGAAGATGGAGGTTCACAGGCCCAGAGTGAAGGCGGTGAGGCTTTCTGAAAAGGTACAGCAGCTATGGGTTTTGGTCAAAGAAGCAAGATGCAAGTAGATTCTAAAAAGACCCAGAGTCTGCGGTGCCAGGATGGGAGCAAATGAAGACAGGAGAGTCACAGAGTTGTCACTGTCATGGAGATGTGAGTGGGCCAGGCTGCAGCACACTCCTCAGTCACTTGCCACAGGGCTCCCTGAGAGAATTCCCTTCCCTTGACAGACAGGTGTTCCGGTGCATGCCGGCCAGAACTAGAGATTCACAGGAGACGTGTCTTACATCCACATTAATGTGGTAATGTTAGCAAAGTGCCTCAAAGACCTGCACATAGTCCAAAGGACTAGTGAGGCAAGGTTTGCATGTGCACGCACACGAGCGAAAGGTGAAAGGAGCGAGGTCACTTTAATGCATCCGGTGTGGCCACAAATAGAGGCAAAGTGACCTTCCTTTAGTCACTCGGTGCAGGTTAGCTCAGAAATCCAGGCCAGAGCTTGGGAGCTGCCCACCCCTCCCCTGGCCCTGGCGTCCAGTTGTCCACACGGTTCTGCAGGATAAGAAATCCTATTAACAAATATGACAGTTCTGCAGAGACGGGAATGCAGCGGAATTTCTGAGCAGGCACAAGGATTTAGTTAATTCCCTCCCCAGTATAGAAGGAGCTGAGCCTGCTGTGGAAGGAGGCAAGGGCTGGGAGGGAGAGATTCCAACCTTTGCAAGGGCGACCATCAGCTTTCGGAAGTCTCCAGATGTGTCAGAGACGATGTCCTTCTCCAGATCGGTCTTGTACACTGAGAAAACAACACATCTGGCTTGATGCTTCCCTCTGGCACACCCAAGCACCTGCTATAGCTGTCTGTCACCCACCCCACCGAGTTTCAAAACGTAGGCATTGTTGTGTTAGTGTGGAAATAGCCTGAGTCCCCAACTGAGGATGGAGTTTCTAGAAGGGGGTCTACTCACATGAGACCAAATCTAGGGTGACTGTCAGTCTAACGGACAAACAAGCCCAGGGGTCCCCAGGTTCTCTTTAATCAGCAAACTCGTCTCTGACTAAAATATTGTTTTTCAAGCTGGCAAGATGGCTCAGTAGATAAAAATGCTTACAGCTACATCTGGTGACCCGAGTTCCAGCCACCGAACCCCTCACAGTAGAAGGATAGATTCAGCAGCCTTGAGGGTTGTCCTCTGACCTCCATGACTGTGCCTAATGTGCTAAGTGTGTGCTTGAAACCCCAGTGCTGTGGAGGCAGAGGCAGGGGCATCCCTAGGACTCGCTGGCCAGCCAGTCTCTACTAATTGGTATGTTCCAAGCTTAGTGAGAACCTTGTCAAAATGCAGGTGGATGGCTCCTGAGAACAACACCTGAGGTTGACCCTTCTCTTCATATTCATGAACGCAAGCATGCACGTAAGCACGCATGCAAGAGTGTGCATGGGGATGCACACACACTCCGGGCTAAGAGGGTGGGTCTCAGAAACAGGCTACTCACTTTCCTTGTACACTCTGTTGATCTCTTGCAGCTCCTGGTTGGTTCTCGAGCAGATGATCTCAATGAGGGAGTCCTCGTCAGTCCCCAGGCCCTGGGAAGCAAGACGCCCAGACATCAGCAGCCTCCCTCACCTCAGCCTCCCTCCAGGCTGGCCTCCATCAAGCAAACGGCAAACAGATGGCTCCGTCAGGGACGCCCCTCCTAATCAGTCTGTGCTCTGCTCCTCAAGCACTAGAGAAAGCTGCTTTTTCTTTTTTTGTTTTCACATCACCAGATCCCAAGATGGTGTAAGCAGAACATCTATATTCTACTATATTTTTGAAAAATGAATGAGAAGAGACAGCCTTAGAGTATCCCTGGACGCCAAAGGAGGCCGTGGGGTTCCGGCTTGCTATCTGTCTTTCTCAGTTCCTACCTCAGCCACCCACTATTTTAATAAACAGGAAATAGTTGTCTTCATTGACCAAGAAATGGTGTGTGGCCGCTGTTAGCAGCTGCCACAGATTAGAACGTCTCCTTAGCGGAAAGGTGCTAGTTAGGATGAAAATTCGCCTCTCTTCTTTGAAACACAAAAATGGCTTAATGTTTAAAAAAAAAAAATGCATCCTGTTACTTCCATTTTTGCTTGATTACTCTGCACTTTTCGGGTATTTAGGAAGAGAGAATAACAAAAGTGCCAAATAAGCCTAGAGGCTAGCACGTTATTAGGAAATGAGAGTTTAATGAGTGGGATATTTGAATTTAATATATACACTTTTGAGCGTGCTAGAGAGCTTGAAAGGACTCAATGAAACGTGTATTTCAAAGCTGGCTTCCTGATCAAAGTCAAGGCTTAATAACAAGGGTCTTCTAGTACATGTCTTCACGAATATAGAGGTACCACTTTGAACTAAGTAGAATTACAACTGTTTAAAATGTAAATCAATTATAAGGTGTTAATACAATAAGAAAGGTACTTACCCACATGAAAGTATGTCAGCTATTAATTAAACTTATTAGAGAGTAGATGCCCCTTTAAAATGTGCCTTGTATAATCTAAGCTGAGCCGGGTTAATAGTTAATTTTGAATCTTAGTCTTAATCTAATCTTTGACTCTTCTCCCCGGGATTTTAATCATAGTTTCTTTTTTTCCCACAGGTTCCAGTGAAACCCCAGATTCTTCCCTTGTTAGCCAAAGGTCTACACAGCACTCTGAACCTCTCAAGGGGTGTGCTGAGATGGCCACAGAGTATCTCTGAGTATTTCCAGGGAGAGGCAGGTTTTTCAAAGATGACAGAAATAAAGTCTAACTCTTGTGTCAGAAGAAATGCTGGGTCCTGACACCGAGGGAAAGTGAGTCGAGCGCAGTATCTCGCCTTCCATCGCCCACACATCGGAGAAGTCTAATAGGGCTTTATCTCCACTTTCAAAGGTGACCTTGGCAATTTCTAAAACTTGGCCCAAGCTTTCCACAGCTTAAGAATAATTCTTATCACAGGACCAACCTCTCCTGTGACATATGGCAAAACATTGCCACTGGTATTGCCTGATGTGAAAACAGATTTTTTTTTTTTTTTGAAAGCATCGTTTTAGCTAACGTCACTTGAAGATCTGTGTGCTTCGGAAGGGTCACTCAACCATGATAGCTAATGGAAGAGCTGGCGTCTGGTCAAAGATGGTGCAGTTAAAGCGCCTTTCATTGGACCCAGTTTCTTGGATTAGTGGAGTGACTGACAGCTCACACAGGTCTGCTTTAAGTCAATAATACCTGGTCATAGATACCAGTGAAATCACATAAATCACAACTAAGTGGATTCTTGACAAAAATAAGATGAACTGATCCAAGTGTTGATAGTTAAAGAAACCTGGGAAAAGATTGGCTTACACATGACCCCAATGGCCCAAAGGCTTGGCAGTCTCAGGAATGCTACCATCATCAAAGCTGTTGTTGACATGAAAGTACACTCCCCTCCCCTTCCCTTCCCTTCCCTTCCTCTTCCTTCTTTCCTTCCTTCCTTCCTTCCTTCCTTCCTTCCTTCCTTCCTTCCTTCCTCCCTTCCTCCCTCTCTCTCTCTCTTTTTAGACAAGGTCTCAGGTATCCCACCCTGGCCTTAAACTCCCGATACAGCCAAGGATCACCTTGACCTTCTGATCCCCCTGCCTCCACCTCTGGAGTGATAGGATTATTAGCCTGCCCCCGTGCCTGGTGTGTCATGGCAGGGCACTGACTAGTACCTCCTCTGCAGTACAGCCTGCCTAGGATGCCACTTGAGCTATGCTGATGAACTAAAAAAGAGACAGAGAGAGATTTTACAAACCCTACAGTGGCTCTGGGCTATTAATTCCAGGGTTCTGGTGGTACTCTATGTGTGAAGGGGCCTCACTCCTAGTGTGTTCTCCAGAAAGGATGACAACCCAACAGGGGGACATACAGCTTCCCCTCATTGATGCCTTACCACGAAGTACCAGCAGAGGGCAGCCTCAGATTATCCAACATGTCACAAGCACACAGAGAAGGAGCCCTGAGCTTTGCTGTGGCAGACATATGTCTGTCTATCTCTTACATTTGAGTAATATTGTGTAGCTTAGGTGAGCACAAAATCCAAGGGTGTTTCTAAACTAGAATTTACTAATTTAACCTCAAATCCCATGTTCAAAATAGCTTTGTAAAATCAAAACTTAGATAACAATATTATGTCCTGCCGAAACTTCCCATTGGATCCAGGTGCCAGTTCTACCTTGAAATCGACCCTCACCTGCACTGCATTGTTGATTTTTGGACCAAATCCAAATTTTGCCCCAGGAACGGATGGGAGGCGGGGGGGGGGGGGACAGCCAGAGGAAGCAGCATCCAGGAGGGCACGGGCAGAATCTGCAAGCTTTACTGAACAAAAGCTGTTTTTCTTTCTCCTTAATACCACATATATCCTCCTTAAAAAGGAAGTGTAATCAAGGAAGCAGTTTTCCCAAAAGGCATTCCAATCGTCCAGGTGCCGAGTCTGAGCAGCTGCTAACCAGCCTTCAGCTTCAGGGAAATTTCTTTGCCGTCGTTAAAAAAGAGAGAGATTGAAATATTTTTGGTTCAAATCCTGACAACTTATAGCATTGGGGGGAAATGACTTCAAATAAGACTTCAACACAACCGACAATCACCTAGTTATACTCAAAAGGCTGTAATTCAGAGACACTAATGGGCAGGTTGACGGATGACACCCCACACGTGTTTACCTTCATGGAGGCTTTTAGTTCCGAAGCATCATACTGGGCAGGTGTCTTCAATAGGCCCAAAATCACCGTCTCCAGGTGACCAGATAAGGCTGACTTCAGCGCTGACGGGAGCTCCTGTAAAAGGGAGATGTCTCAGAGCTGCTTGGAACCAACGTCCACTCTGGAACCAGCGAGACAGAAATAAGATGGCTCTATCTGAAAAGCAGGCTGTGAATCTGTGACCACTCTGTGGTCTGAGGAGAACTTCCTCCTCCCCTACATCAGACCAGGAGGGCAGAAACCTCATGGTACAGAAATCCACTAACACCCGGGCTGATCACTAGATAGAAACTGCTGTAGCTGATAGCTCCAGAGAGGAGAGCTAAGAGTGGAGTCTTTCCAAGGTCACTTTCCAAGGTCAAGCTGAAAAGAAGTGAGGTAGAAAGGCCAGGGGAGTCCTGCAGGTCTGTGGAGGTCCCAGGGAAGGCGTTTGTGAGGCTGCTCTAGGGTGGGACCTTGTAGCCTGGAGCTGTGCTAGCATGGCTAAGGGCTGGTGCTGAGCCTTCCCTGTGTAAAACACTGCACCTCGCCCTCAGCCAACTCCTCCAAGTCCGGCAGTGATGAATGCGATGTGAACTCCAGCCCCTCAGAGTTCCCTTTCAACTTCCTGTTGGACAGTGTTTCTTAGGGATGAACACACAATTTTAATCAAGTTAGAGGTCTGAGGCAGCACTCACATATGTACACAGATATCCTTAACTCAGGGTGGCTCTTAAAGATATTTCCTCGGGGATTGGATTCTCACCAGCAATGGGAACGGACTAGGCCACAGCTGCATTGAACTGAACTACATTTATTTTTATGTGGAGTGTGTGTGTGTGTGTGTGTGTGTGTGTGTAGGAGCACATGCGTGTAAAGGTCACAGGACAAGCTTAGGTGTCATTCCTCAGGTGCCCTCCACTTTCTGTTTGAGATAAGGTCTCTCGTTGGCCTGGAACTTGGCCCTGTAGGCTGGCTGGTCAACAATTTCTGAGGATCCACATGTCTCTAAAGGTGATATACAGCAAGTGTCAAGGATCTCAGACCAGGCCTGAATGCAAGGAAGCATTGGGACCAGCCCACTCACCTTCTTCTTCTGGCTTCTGATGCCCTAACCATGCATGGGAGGTAGGAGGGTCTTTCTTTCTAAAACAACACATGCCAATTATAACACCAGCTTTCCAAATTGGAACCCTGAGGTTAAGTGACTCCCAACTTGGTCTGCCCTTGACACTCTCCCCCCACCCCCATCTCTGCTCTCACATCAGCGGACATCTGGAAACCTACTGGATTTTTCCACTTTGACTTGAATTGCTCAGAATGCCCAGTATAGGACTCATCACAAATAAAAAATCCCAGAAGGGATTAATAGAAGAACGAGTGTTCTCTGCATAGAGAAACCTCGTGTCTAGCACTAGTTTGAAGGCACAAAGCATAAAATGAAAACTTCCTCCCTGTGTCCCTCTTTTACTAGATGTGATGACATCTGCTGCAGCTTACCACCTGGGCAGGGTCCCTCTGTCCCTCTAAACCAGTGGTTCGCAACCTTCCTAGTGCTGGAACCCTTTAATAGGGTTCTTTGTCCTGGTCAGAAATGCCACGGTGATCCCCAGCCACAAAATTAATTTTGTTGCTACTTCATAACTGTATGTTTGCTCCTATTCTGGGTCATCATGTAAACATCTGTTTTCAGATGGTCTTAGGGGAGCCCTGTGAAAGGGTTGCTCAACCCCTGAAAGAGATCATGACCCACAGACTGTGAACCATGACTACAGACCATATCTTGACAAACAATGCACCTAAAACAATACTAGGACATCCTTTAGAAATTACCTCAGGCAGTTGTGGCATCTTCCTGTGACAGATAATCACCCTGGACCATTAAGTATCATCAGGGCAGTGGGTTGTCCTTAGCACGTGCTAATGCCTGTGTGTTTGCTGACCCTTCTCATGATTCTAATAATATGTTTACTCCAACAGGCTATGAAGGATCTGCGTTCTCCAGCTACCCAATGTGAAGTCAAGCTCAGTGTGCACACACAGTTCCAAGACCACACTGAATGAGCAGTCATTTCCTTCAGTCCAGAATAGTGGATCTCCTGTTCCAACAGGAACTTGGCTCTTGCGGGTCTCAGATCCTTTGGGAAAGCCAGAGACATAAAACACTGCCTTCTGAGCCTCGCTGCAGAAGATTAATACACATCATCTCATGAAAGGAGAGTTGTAATGCATGTGGGATGAAGGGAGCTAGCGGCTTTCCTATTTACATCCTTTCCAACTGCTTCAGAGCACGGAGGATGGAGCTTCAGCCAGGCTGGACCTGGAACTCCCAGGACCTGGTGGTCACATCAACTCCAGGAACACACAGTGTCTCCTGGCATTCTTTCAGGTCACCTTTACTGTGGCAGGAAATGACAGCCTCAAGTTAGGAGGGAGCCACGTGAGGTCACCTTTATAGCACTGTCCGAATATAAACCAAAAGTGTTTAATAGCGAAATGTTAAAGATTAAGTAGCAAATCCTTAAGAATAAAATGTCCTAATGCTGTGGAAAACTAAGGTGAACAAGTGGTGTCCTGCTTTTAGCCACTAGCAAAGGAAAAACACACACAGAAAACACCTTAAACACAAGAAGTGAAGTTTATTGAAGACAGCAGGCTGGACCATAGCACTTCAGGCAAGCTGAAGAAGCCGTGTGTGTGTGTGTGTGTGTGTGTGTGTGTGTGTGTGTGTGTTCATATGCACATACGTGTTTACACGTGGAGGTCAGAAGTTGATATTTGTTTCTTTCCTCAGTTGAGCTCTATCTAACTTTTAAGTCAGGGTCTCTCATAGAATTTAGAGCTCTCTGAATCGGCTAAATTGACCGTCCAGGGAGCCCCAGGAATCCCATCTAGCACTGGGGTTCCGATGGCAAGTCAGCATACTTAGCTCTCTTAACATGGATGCTGGCGATTGAACTCAGATCCTCAGATCCAGATTTACCAACCGAGCTGTCTCCCCAGCCCCTCGGTGTAAATGAGAAGCACACGGTAGGATTCACACCCGGGTGTGGATGACACCATTCTAAACTTATGTTCACAACTTCTGACGAAGAAGCCTGAGAAGCCATGAGAGGAAGTGAGTTGCTACCTAAGCACAGTACCCAACACAGAGTCAGCATATAACTAGTGGGACCATTGCTTCTCTTCCTTGTGGTCTATTCCAGAATGCCTCCCTCGCATGTTCCAGAATGTAACCTGTACATTCCACCTCCCACGGGTGTACCTATGTAAGCAGCAACCCTCTCAAGGATATAAGAGGAAAACCTTACATCCAAGAGTTCTAGAAGGATCCTTTTGGTTACAGAAGATCCACAACTCACAAAAAGAAAAAGTAATGTTGGGACAGGGGCAGGGGTGGAGAATGGCTTAGCAGATAATGGTGCTAGATGTAAAAAAAAAAAAAAAAAAAAAAAAAGAAAGAAAGAAAGAAAGAAAAAAAAGCCAGATGTGGTAGCACACATCTGCATCCCCAGCATTTCTGTGACAAGATAGAAACTGAAGACAGGAGAATCATCTGGAAGCTTTTAGGGCCTGCCACCTTAAGGTATGCAGGGCAACACAAGCAAGGGGCGAGCACACACACACACACACACACACACACACCCATTAATTAAGAACAGAACAGACAATATCTGAGGACATTAACTCAGCAAGCCTGCCCTTCATGCTAAGAGTCCAGTACCTTTTTGGTCCTTCTCTGATAGGCGAAGGCAATGTCCTGCCTCTGCACGTTGCTGCGGTTTGTCAGAATGTTGACAATGGTGACCTCATCCACTCCTGTGGAGAATCAAGTTATCAACAGTTACCCCACCACACACTTTAGGAGACATTCACACAGTGAAATCCACATACTCTTTTCCAAACCCAATGCTAGAATGTCACAACTAGCTCATCCCTCTTCCTGACCAAACCCAGAAAGCCTTAGACCTTGGGCCTCAACCCTTCAAATATTTGCACTTAAAAAGCTATTTTATTCATGAGTTGGTTTCCAAAATCAACAGTGGGAGGTACACGTGTGGAACTCTGGCAGTCAGACGGAACGAACAACAAAGATTTAGGGGGATTTTAAATGAAGGTCCCCAAATTGCCACTTAACTGGAGAATTAATAGACAGAACCTTCAAAATGAATTAATAGAGACAATTATTTATATTTATTGCAAGATTATGGCTGTATAAATGGCTAGGTATAATTTTTATAATTATACCAGCTGTCATGACAAATGAGTCAGGCTTAATATGGCAGTTATATTTTAATAGCTAATTGATTAATAGAACCACACTTATTGAAGACGAGATTGTCTCACAAGGAAAGTACACATCCTGTGCTTTCAATCTTCAATAGGTGACTTTAATAATCAATTTTACAACTGTATTAAAAAAGAATAAGTGCTTTAATCTAAATTAAATCTAAATTGGGAGTTTTGAAGCGCCACCCAAATGTTTCAGTACCTATTTTAATTGGAACATGTGTATTTACAAAGATAAGCAAGGTTTGAGGTATCTGAAAGCTTCCAATTTTATATCAGAAATATTCCTCACATGTCATTTAACTCAAGAAAGCTCAGTTTTGAGGATTCAGGCAGCAAGAGAGCTTTCCGCTGTCTGACTATGAACTTCGCTTAATAAAAGGAAAAGTCTTTGCCATGACTGGGTGGGCAATTCCAGAGTCTCTAAGCACACAAGGTCACTTACAGACTGCACCCATCTTGTCTTACAGAAAGTCAGAGGCATCCCAAAGCACTTGGAGCCCAAAACTATGATGTTTGGGTGGCAGAACAATGAACAGTTGGACAGGGCAAGCATCCCCATGCTTCATGCGCATTTACAAAGTGAGAATTTCTGGGTATAAAAAGACGGATGCTTTAAAACGTTCATATACTCATTTCCAAATGGGGTCAGATACTAACAAATGTCTATCACTTCAGCTTAGATTTTAGAGGAGTCAGTGTAAATACAGGAACCCTATTGCTAGACACTGGGTTGGGTTTGAGGGTACGAATATCACCCTAGTATGTCCAATAAGGGGCTGATTAAGTAATCTCACTTTGTCCACATACTGGAATACTATGCTATGTGTGTAGTCATTTAAAATAAAGCATGGACGTATTAACTGATTTGGGGAAAATACTCAACATACAAACAAAAAAACATGCTTGTAAGCCAGAGTGCCCAGTACAATCTGAATTTTATTTATTCATTTTTGAGGTGTTATTGTTGTTGTTGTTGTTTTGTTTGGTTAGTTTTTTTTTTTTCCAGTTTTTTGGTTTTTGGTTTTGAGTCAGGGATTCACTCAGCTTGTCTCAAATTCACAGAAATCTGCCTTCCACTGCCTCCTGCCTGCTGAGATTAAAGTTGTATGGGCTATACAAAGAAACCCTGCCTTGAAAAACAAACAAACAAAAAAAAACACAAAAAAAAACAACCAAGGAATATGGATCTGTGTATAAGGCTGGATCTAGAAGCAGATTTATCAAAGGTTTTATGATGGAAGTCACAGCAAAGAAACTGAACAGAGATTGTCTACAAGTGGGCAGCCCTGGACCCTAAACCCTCTAAACCCTCATCTGCATCAGTGCTGTGTCACAGGTAATTGCTGGCATGTCTCAAGAAGCCCAGCATCCTCTGGGCTTATGTGCCTTGAGCTGGCACATAAGGCACAACCTATGCCAAAGCACCAGAATACCCATTGGTGATATAAAAAAAAAAGATTTATTTATTATGTATACATCATTCTGCCTGCATGTATGCCAGTAATCCAGAAGAGGACACCAGATCTCATTACAGATGGTTGTGAGCCACTGTGTAGTTGCTGGGAATTGAACTCAGGACCCCTGGAAGAAGAGACAGTGCTCTTAACCTCTGAGCCATCTCTCCCGGTGATACTATCTTTAGACCACTATTGCTTCTCCTTGACCTGACGTATGTCCCAGTGGGTGAGACAGTTTGTTCCTGTGGAAAACTATCCAGCATAGCTTGAGCTGCAGGGATCAAGCGGCCATTTGCCACAGAAGTCTAAATACAGATGGAGGAGGCGGGGCAAACACTCAGCCATGCAGGTGGGCACTATAGTCAGTACTGACGGCCATGTCTTCAAGGTTGAGCTCCAGAAGCTTAGAGGGTAAGGCTCTGCATCTGTGCACTGGGTTCTTTCAAACCTCTCACTTCCCACCATTTAAGGAAGGACTGGCTGGGTAGAAGGATCTGGGATCTAAAGAAACTGTGGGCCAGATGAAAGCGTCCACAGATCCCCTACAGCTGCATCTACAGGGGGCTGTGAAGAGCTCAACTTAGGTACTAGGAACCAAACTTGTGCCTTCTGCAAGGGCAGCAAGCATTCTTACCTGCTGGGCCCCACTCAGGTGATCTTTGTAAAAACTTATCCAACAGACTCAAATTTTACAGAATTGAAGCGGCCTAAGCCAAACAAAGACCCAAGATGTAGTGACACACGGGTACAGGGTCACAGTTAAGCATGTTTTCCTTGGATGAAGGTGGTTGGCTAGTCTAATCACCTGCCTATTGGCGTATTTTCAGTATTCCAGTTGAAGACATGGGAAAGGTCCATCATTGTTCCAAGCAGAGTCTGCCTGAGGAAGGTAGACTTTGCATGACTGACAGCTGAGCTCCAGCAGTGACTTTGGGGGGCTTTGGGCTCTTCTCAGCTGCCCACCATATTTTTCAAGCATTAGAAAGTTTCAAGCCTTGAGTCCAAACCCACAAAGCCCGCCCTTGTTCTCTTCCTCTCTGCGGGTAGGAAGGCTTAGCCTGCTCTGGACGCCGGCATTCCATGGAAAATGCGTGTCTCCACTGTCCCTGGCAAGGAACCAAGAACCCTCTGGAACAGGATGCTGACTCACAACACCAGAGCCGTGCTGACTGCACAGAGAGTGGATTCTGTCTGTTTGATGAGGGCTCAAGAGGCCTCAGGGCGCGGGAGCTGTCTGGTTGGAAAGAAAAGGAAAACTGCCTTATCTAGTTGGGGGCGGGAGGATAGGACTACAGCTTGGGTTGCCGGTTATCTTGATATCTTTGGCTAAGAAGAAATCATCTGTCTTCACAATAGGGCCTGAAGTTTGCCAGAGAGGACTGGGTCAGGGAGCCAGGGTTACTGTGATAGTTGCTATTACTGACTTGACAGGATCTAAAATCACCTAGGAGACAAACTTCTAGGCATGACTGTGAAAAGTTGCCTAGGTAGGGTTGACTGAGGTGGGAAAACCCACTGTAAATGTGGACGGCACCATCCCATGGGCAGGGGTCCTGGACTACGGAAAACGGAGAAAGCGGAGGTGAGTACCGGTTTTCCTCGCTCTGCTGCGTCCATGCCTGGTGCAGTGTGGCTGGGCTATACATTCCTGCTGTCCTGCATTCACCGCTGTGATGCACTATACTCTCCAACTTCGAGCCAAAACAAATCCTCTCTCCCTTAACTTGCTTTTGTTTGGCATTTTGGCCCAGGGATGAGACAGTGCCGAATACAGGAGCTCTCTGCATAAGTAGAGGAGGCGATATTCTGAAAGGGACCTGGGTCTCAGGCCTGTATGACCTTGGGGCGCTGCTTCACTCTCTTCACCTGGCTTTCCCAGATATAAAACAGGAACTGTGGTAAGACTTATGTTGCTAGGACACAAAAAAGACTGACTGAATGATAGGAGGCAAGTCCCTCCCTTGGCTTCTCAGCCCCAGACCTGGCCGCTGCCTGGATTCAACTATTGGCCTATGAAAAGACAGGCAGGGCAGAGAGAAGCCCAGGCCATGCCTGCTAATAGCTTCCATGAGATTAACAGTGCAGTTTCCAGGTGAACGACAGAAGCTCCTGAGAGCTGAGACAGGAATTGGATACCCAGGGGAGGGGCTGAGGAGCATCAGGCCTCTGACAGGTGTGGTACAGTTGAGGGACACAGACCAGGTTCAAGGACAGCCTAGCTCAACAGACTACCCAAGAAGGCACTTTAGCCCAAAGATCAAACTTCTATTCCCATTCCGTTCTGATGTCACCTCGGCTAGGTTTCTTAGATAGGACCTAAGGCCTAGTCTCCTTTGTTATCGGTATGGGATGCATTCATCATCTAAAAACCCAGGCCTGGGGATATAGCTCAGTAGGTAGAATGGTTGTCTAGCATGCAAGCCCTGAGTTTGGAACCAAGTGCCTCATAAACTGGGTGTCATGGCATATCCTTGTAATCCTAGCACTTGGGAGGTGGGAGCCAGAGGTTTAGACACTTAAAGTCATCTGTGGCTACATAGCAAGTTCTGCAATACAAGAGACCCTGACTTAAAAATAATTAAAAAAAAAATCCCTTCTAATTCTCAGAGAATAGTCGGTGTGTTTCTAAAATTCCACATAGAATCAGTAGGAAAACACAAAGAAGTAGAAACGGAGTAACATGTGTACAATGTGGGCACCTTCTTATGCCCTGGTACTCTGGTTGCCTCAAGGAACAGGAAAGGAAAGGAGAAACCTGAACAGCTGCAACAGAACCCTGCAGGCTCACCCTTCACTCAACCCACCGTGCAGATGCCCGATAAGAATCTGGTTTCTTCCAACGTTCATGGGGGAAACTGGATTTTGGATCTCCTCAGTAGAAAGAAGAAAGGGCTGAGGAGGGAGAGGCAGCCAATGAAGCCAGCAATGAATGACAGAGCCCTGGGAACTCCCGCCCCTGTGCTTTACAGCCACCTGGTTCCTGCACAGCTATGCAGACAATGCTCTTAGACAGGAATGCTGTGCTCAGGAGTTAAAGCAGCTGTTAGAGGCTCAACAGGGTCTGACTGAGAACAGCTGTCAGATGAGGGCTGGTTCGCAGTGACCCGGGGCCTCAAGAGAGAGGCCTCTGCAAAGGGAAGAGCAGGGCTGTTTCCCTTCTAGTCGAACAGCATGGCCCTGGGCCAATGAGCTACGAAGGACTTCTTCACGGGGTGCACCCCACTGAGGCACCCCAATCTTAAAAGAAAGAGGTTCTGCTCCCCAGCCAGTGTGCCTCCAGGCACTCTCAAGAGAATATACTCTCTTAATTACTGCACCCAGCTGCTTGCATTCACCTGCAAAAGAAACCCAAAGGACTTGTCCTGGCTCTCAGATGTATACATAGGAGGAGGAGGTGGGTGGTCTTGCAGTTTCGATGGGAATCTTAGGTGGTTCTATTTTAAAATGTTAAGAGAAAAGAAGTGCAGAAACTCACTTCTATAGTTGGGCTTGCTCATGAAGAAGCAGGGGGCGTGGGGGGTGGAGGGATGGGGGTGGGGGCTCGCCCTTCCGGAGAACACAAATACTGCTCAAATCAAAACTGGCAATAATAGAGCAACTCCCAGCCCTCCCCTCTGCAGCCGCCAAAGTTGCCCAGATTCACTGGCACCAGTGCTAACTCCAGGGCTGTTGCTAATTACCATCTATTTCATGGAGTTGAGATTCATCCTTTTCTAATTTAGCTGACTTTCCTTTCTAGTTATTTGGACCCATATGGTAAACCATCCCCAGCTGTGTTGAACACTCCATAGTATATATTTAACCCAAGGCCAATCTAGACCAAGAGACTCCTACGGATCAAGTCTCAGAAACCTCTTGTTAATTAAGCAATATTACTTTTGCATGACTTAACTCAGCTTCTAACCAGATGTAAATTAACGTAAGGTATTGCATGGTCCACCTCGGGCTAGAGAGTAAACACAAAGCAACCATGCACTGGGTTTAGTTGATGCAAGAAGTTACATTCACTATCCCTCGGACTAGAATGGAAGTTGGCTCACAAGAGTGAGCTAAATTCAGCTGGTGAAAGTGGGGCAAAGCTCACAGGGATTCGCTTTCCTGAAACACCCAGACCCTGTAACGAACCTGTGCTCCCTGTCCCGGAAGTGCATCTGTGCTTCCTCTGTGCTCTGACACCTGTGCAACTGTTGAATACTATGTGGGGGCTTTCATCTCCTCACACAACCTCATGGCCCTGGGCATTTATAAAAGGTTAAGAAATAACACCGTGAAAAAAAAGAGACAGATCTAGAGGTTAGTAAGTATAGCATTGTGACAAGAAGAAGAATGGAGGCATGAAGTGGAAATCCAGGAGACACGGAGGTGATCAGCCCTACACAGCTGTAGACATAGGGAGTCCTGGGGAATCCTGGAGACACAGGGGAAGACGATCAAAAGCTTGGGCTAGTCTGTCACACTGCAAGACCATGTCTGGGGCATGGGGAAGGAGGATATTAGAATAGAGCTATGCTTGGCAACTGTTAGGGACTCAGGGATACAAAGTCCTACACCTCTGGAATAGCAAAGACAGAGGCACCCACCATCTGCTTAGCAGGGGTCCTCAACCTTCCTGACCCTGTGAGCAGCGGTCCTCAACCTTCCTGATGCTGTGACCCTTTAACCCGGTCTCTCACGCTGTGGTGACCCCCCCAGACAATAAAATCATCTCACTGCTACTTTGTAGCTGTAATTTGCTACTGTTAGGGATCATAATGTAGGTATCTGATCCGCAGGGCATCTGATATGTGACCCCTGTGGGAGTCGAGACATTCAGGTTGAGAACCGCTGGCTTAGGGCACTGTATGGAATAGGAGAAGACGCTAGAAGCAGCAGGGGTAGGGATAGGAGAAGAAGCTAGAAGAGGAAGCAGCAGCCTGTTTAAAAGAGAGCCACCATAATGCCCAAAGGTGAGTTCCCCCTCCCGGGCGGGCCCTAGGAGAAGAGTTACCAGGTAGAGCCAGTTCTCTGCACACTCTGCCCCTCCTGGTAACTGCGATGGAGTCTAGCTTCCTCCCACGCCCAGTCCTCAGACTTCACAGCAATTATTCAGCCCTGGGCAATGGGCTCCCGGCTCCTCCCCTCCTCACGCTGACTAGCCTGCAAGAGCCCAGCTCACCACCTCTGCCTCAGATGCAAGGCCACGGGGCACAGGCAGCTATCCTTCAGCCCTTGGTTTGTGTTTCTATGGACACTCAAGGTTTACCTCTGTTTCCTGTGATGTCAAGATAAAGCCAGCTCCTGATCTGAGGCCAAGGCACTTGGGAGTGTCTCAGTCGCTCCAGATTCCTGTCAGCTCATTACCTAAGTAGTTACTTATCTGAAATATTAGGGGCATGCATTTTTTAAAAGGATTATTTATTTATTTTACGTACGTAAGTACATTGCAGCTAGCACAGACACACCAGAAGAGGGCGTTGGATCCCATCTACAGATAGATGCAGTTGCTAGGAATTGAACTCAGGACCTCTGGAGGAGCAGTTAGTGCTCCTAACAGCAGCTACCTCTCCAGCCCCCAGGGGCATATTTTTAATGAGTTTGCCCTGCCTGTCTTGAAAAACAATACATAGCCATCACGGACAATTTGGCAAACACAGAAACAGAATATATATTGAAAGCACAAGAGTCAATAATTCATAATTTCATAATTTAATTACCAATGCCTTTGATTTTTCCCCTTTTTAAGTAAAAATAGTAACTGTCATAATAACATATGATATACTCTATTTTATTTGTCATTTTTTCTGCAGAACTGAGAAGTTTAAGGTGAATGAATGTTAAAATGAGCAGATTAAACTGCCAGCATTGATAGATAAATATCTGCAAAATACACGTAAAATAATACATGTTAAATCTTATACTGTAAAGAGGAACAGACTTAAGAAAACTGTTACTCGCTAAAACCACTAGGCACAAAAAGTCAAGGACAACATGGAGCACTAAATGATGGGGGTTGGGGGAGATGAAGGCAAAAAGACACAGATGCCCCCACTAGTGCTAGACCACAACTGTGGTGGGTATCCGATGGCAGCAGGATCAGGCTGCACACTGGTTTTCACGCCTAGAGATGCTCTAAGTCAAGAAAAAGGAATGAATCCCTAACAGCTGGGTGCTGTGTCACGGAACTATGTCCAACTCCGAATAAGAACCAAGGCCAACAAACATGAAGCCTGTCAGCCAGCTAGCCCTCCGTTGTGCCATGTGTAAATTGGGAATGATACAACATGACATCTGAAATCAATCTGAAGGTCAGCTAAGCAGGAAGCTTCAGCACGGCTCAATGCAGTATCTGCTCCTGGTGAGCACTTAATAAATATTGGTAAAGATGACCAAGACTGCGATGGTGGTGATGATGTCAGCCACTCCTGCCCACACAGGAATGCGGGGGGCCCATGGCTCTGCCCTCAGGACTTTCTTGGCTTAGGGAACTACAGTGTTTTTCTGCTGACTCGGGGAAGGCCCGGAAGTATTTTCATTAATGTGTGAGTTTCAGCTGTGGCCAGAGTTCATCTGTGCAGTCTTTACATTCCAGTAGGCTAAGAGCATTCTCATGCAGGGATAAAAAGCACCCTTTGTGCTAAGCTTGTAAAAGACGCCATCTCTGTCAAATGACTTAACTATTAACTTACAGGGTATTTTCTGCAAAGGCATGCGGAGGAGAAACCACAGAATCTAGGCGTGCCCAATGGTGAAAGAGGAATTGTTTTAAGAAAATAAATCCTATGTAGTGTGTGTGTACGTGGGTGTGGTGACTGAAAAAGGCATCCGATACTTTCACCGGTGGTTGTGACTCGGCTGCAATAATGAGTTCAAGGCCACCCTGACATGGAGAAGGCCTTGACAAGGTGCATGGCCTACCTTTGGTCTTGATTGCTGTCTCAATGTTCAGAGCGTCCCTCTCAGCGTCGAAGTTGGTGTAGGGTTTGACTGACCCATAGGCACTTGGGGGTGTAGAATGCTGCGATGAGAACACAGATACAATCACATTACACCCTGCACACCCTCTCACTGAAACAATACTTTTGAAACCCGATTCTGGACTCTCATTCCTCTTCATGATTCTAACCTCTTTCATACTAAGTAAATAGGTGTCAACAGACCATCACACACCAGTTGTCTTTTTTAAAATATATATTTAAGAAGGTTCATTTTGATCCTGGGAATGCAGCCCAATAGCTGGAAGGCTTGCATAGCATAACTAAGCCCTGACTTTCACCTCCCAGAACCACATAAACTGGGCTTGGTAGCCCACACCTATGATCGTAACACTCTGGAGGTAGAGAGAGACAAGAGGATCAGAAGTTCAAAGACATCCTATGCTACATTGTGAGTTTGAGGCCAGCTTGGGCTACTTGAGACTATATCCAAAAGAAAAAGAAAGGAGGAGGAGGAAGAGGAGAAGGAAGAAGGAGGAGGAGGAGGAAGAAGGAGGAGGAGGAGGAAGAAGGAGGAGGAGGAAGAGGGAGGAGGAAGAGGAGGAGGAGGAGGAGGAGGAGGAGAGAAAAGGGAGAAAAAATTTACTTGCTTCTACAAAGAGTTGTCCTCCAAAGGCTCCACTAGTTTAGAACATGCTGTGCCTCCCTTCTGCATTTTATTTTAGTGGGAGCTTCAAAGCAGAGGGCACCAACCTAGAGATCTGGATTGAGTACCTATTCAAGTTTCTGAAGAGAAAGAAAGTGGTCTAGCAAGAATTTGAACTAAGTTCCAACTGTGGGAATGCCTGGAAGATGAGTGTGCACTGCTGAGCCTTCACTACTGACCTGTGCTGCCCAGATTCCCACGCTTTAAACAGTGGATGGGGGGCTGGGGGTGTGGGTCAGTTGGTAGAGTGTGTGTCCCAGTTGCATGAAGCCTTGAGTTTGACCCCCAGCCATGTAGGAGCGGGGAAAGTGTAGCTCTAGCACTGGGGAGTGGAGGCAGATGAATCAGAAGTCCAAAGTTATTCTTGGCTCCACGGCAAGTTTCAGGTTAGCCTGGGATACATGAGGCTCTGACCCCAAATAAAAACCCACAGACAAGCTAATGAGCAGTGCCCACCAGCATGCTCTCTGAGCTGTGCACGGGAAGGGACTTCCTCCAGCACTGTGCTGTGAGTGCCCACCTTGGTGCCACATCCTCCTTACTGTGACAAGTTCCTCTTCCTCTCCGTTCCACCTCCTCAATGCTCCCTCTGCCTTCTCCAGGATGCCCCCTGCTTACAGGGCTGGCACATTTTCCTTATAAATAGTCCTTCCTTTTTGGAAGCCCATCAGAGCCAACTACTTTCCTGGGCTGATGGATGGGAATCTCTACCCACTCCCCAAGCTAATGGCCTACTTCTCTATCTGTTTTCTATTCATTTAACATCCCCCCTCCTTTGAACGTTCCCACACGATAACTTGCCCCAAAATGAAGGGCAGACAATGAGTTAGTGTGATATGTCCTTGGTTGGGGGTGGTTCCGAACCACCCAACACTGGTGAATCCCCTACACAATGACTTCATCCTGCAATGACCCCTCACAGCCTCCCTGGTACAAACAATGAGTGCTGCTGTCACATGCTGATGATGTTCAACCTCAGAGCAGCTCCTCAGAGTCAGCTGGCTGTGGGGATGTCAGGGTTCTCTGAACCAGCCCAGCAACCACACCACTGGGTTCTTAGTAATGAAGCGACACATGGAAGCAACTGAGACACAATTCCAAGTGTCCCTCAGGATAAGCTAGGACGCTAAGTCAGATACCTGTCAATTGGGGCCAAATGGTAAAACTGGTTCATATTTATAGTTCTGAAACAACACAAATGCATTAACAAAGTTGGCTCTTGCCTCATTTCCAGGCATGACCAATCTCGTAACATAACATTATGATTTACAGTGTTCACTGTAGCAGAATTTTAGCAGAACCTAACATAACATTACGATCTACAATGTTCACGTAGCAGAATTTTAGCAGAACCGTTACATCCGGCCTGAATCTGGAATGATGGCATCTAGGCTTTGGAGGAGCCTTTTGCCAGTGATTGTTGTCTGAGATTTTATAGAGTTACTCTTTTGAAGGACTCTCAGAGCCTTTGAGGCATGCCTGGCAAACAGGAAGTCTCTGTATGGCTAAGGATTGCTTAGGTGAGAGGCCTTTCAAGACAGCCCCCTAGATCAGATAAGTTTTGGTATTCAGAAACTGACGTGCTAAAGGTGCCCTTTTGTGTAACAATAAAAAGAGCTTTCTGGAAGCTGTCAGTGCCCAGTCCTTGAGAGGCTGACCCCTGCTGCTGAGAGTCCTAAATCCATCCTGTATTGGCTCTTTTCTTGAATTGATCAGTTGATCAATTGTCCCATGTAACCCAGAACACCAACAGTTCATGCTCAAAATTGAGCATGCTGTCATCATATCAATGAGTGGGAGAAAGGTGGGTGTAGATCTGTGGTAGTTCTAGAAACATAAAGAAATGTCTATTAAACTCACTTGTCTGAAATTAAGTTATTTGGTAAAAGTGATCTTTCCTTCCCTTAAAATATTGGGCAATACAGAACATTTTCTACTTTAGCTGGTTTAGTCCCATCTCTCCACACAAGGGAACACGTACTCCTAGGGCAGAGTAACTTAAAGAGATGACTGAAAAGCTCTCTCACAAAACTTTTTAAAAAGGGTTTCATGTAGTCCAGGCTAGCCTCAAACTTGATAGACAGCCAAGGATAACTTAGAATTTTTAATCCTCCTGCCTCCATGTTCCAATGCTGAGATTATAGATGTGTGTCACCACGCCTGATTTATGCACTGCGGTGGATGTAGCCTATGGCTTCACACAAGCTAAGCTAGGCATGTACTCTACCAACCTGGCCATAGCCACAGCCACCTCTCATGAAACTTGATTCCAAGAACAATCTCATTATCAAAGGCATTAGATAAAATCCACTGGAGAAACAAATTACATAATGGCAAGACTTGTCTAGGCTCTACCAGCAGGCCACGTTCCAAGAAGAGGAAAGATTTAAATGAGGGAACAACAGAGGCTTTAATATTCCACACAGTCTGTGTTTGAACAGGCCCGTTCTTTTGCACATTATGAGAGCAGGTTCCACAGACAACACAGAGGATCTTGTACACATGACCCAAGTTGTCACCTGTCTTTTCAGTGGTTCTTTAAAAACAAATTTTAATTCTGAGCTCCCAGATAGACAAAAGAAAAACAACAAAGCCCTAGGATTAATGACATAATTCAGTTCTTTTAAAAATATACATTCTGATTTATTTTAGAGAAAAGATTTCCCAGGTGCTAGATTAAAAACAGAAAAGGCGGGCTGGTGAGATGGCTCAGTAGGTAAGAGCACCCGACTGCTCTTCAGAAGGTCCAGAGTTCAAATCCCAGCAACCACATGGTGGCTCACAACCATCCGTAACAAGATCTGACGCCCTCTTCTGGAGTGTCTGAAGACAGCTACAGTGTACTTACATATAATAAATAAATAAATCTTAAAAAAAAAAAAAACCAGAAAAGTCAAGGCTTCTGAGGCCCACTCTAGCTGAGGAACTATCATAGTTGGCAGTTGCTTTGAGAGAGTCGCTTTTCTTTGGGGATGTGGCCATGATAGGTTCCATAGTCGAGTAGACAACGACCCATGCACATCTGGGCAGCACTGACTGAACTCAGTGGGTTAATAATAATAGTAATAATAATAATAATAAGCCATTTGCCTAGAAGAATATTAAGAAAAAGACATAAGAATTATGTTTTGGCATGCTTGAAGCTTATGATAAATAAAACCTCAAGGGCTGACATTAAAAACTAGCATGTCATCAAGGCAAATGTAGTAAGTCCAACAAAACACAGTTCCAGCAAAGATTTCCTTGCAAAGATGCTGTGCAAGTCTCACTCCATGCCAAAAAAGGTTTTAGCACCATGACATTTATTTCAAATAAAACTGCTAGGAACAGTTAAAGCAATGAGGAACCCAGGCACTGGGAGACACCTAATAATGACTGAATTATGGCCCCATTTTCTTTGTATATACAGCAAGATTGTAACACAGTTCAACAGATGTCCAATTTGCAAAATCACACAAAGTGAGTTTAGATACTTACATCACCCTCCAAGCTGAGCTTGCACAGGATTTCGTGGACAGTAGACATTTTGAAAAACAAAAAAAGCTGAAAAAAAAAATAACACAAAGTCTTTATTTAAAAAAAAAAAAGCTTCTTTTCCCTGAAGTGCAGCAATTCATCACATTAAGGTCTTCTTGGACTGCTGCATCTGAGGCTGTTAAAGCAAGCAAGCACTTCTTTCAAGCAGGCGCTTCTCTATCTTACCACTGAGAAAGTTAAAGCTCAGAGACAAGTGTCTTAGGTTGGGGATGGATTATTGAGCTGCCCTGTCTTTTGCTCTGGTTAAACAGGACCTGGCAAATTCTGGTCTGCGGATGCAAAACCTAAAAGCTCCCCATGGCAAACACCACTTGTGCAAACAGAGAACGTGTTCTTCCATCAAAAGTGGCAAGCACATCAAAACTGTCATGGCAGCTGGGCGTGGTGGCGCATGCCTTTAATCCCAGCACTCGGGAGGCAGAGGCAGGCGGATTTTTGAGTTCGAGGCCAGCCTGGTCTACAGAGTGAGTTCTAGGACAGCCAGGGCTATACAGAGAAACCCTGTCTCCAAAAATCAAAAAACAAACAAACAAAAACCAAAAAAAGAAAACAAAAAACAAAAACAAAAACAAAGCTGTCATGGCTTGTGTGTCACTCACAAGTGACTTCACATTGTAAGAAAGGCAAGAACTGGGCTCAATAATGCCGCTATGTTGGCCTAAATGGAATCTTTTACTATTAGCCCCACAACTGTTTTTTTTTCCAGTGATACTCAGAAGATTCAGGGACTAGGTCATGGGTTCATCTATAAGATGCTCACCTTATAGGTACAAGACCTTGGTTTGATCCCCAGAACCCATATGAAAAAGTCTAGGAATCTCAAAGCACTGGGAGATGGGTGGATTTCTGGGGCTCCATGGCAGCCAGCTCAATTGGCTCTCAAGTCACTGAAAGCCTTGCCTCAAAAAGCAAGGTGGATACCACCTGAGGAAAAATGACTCCTGATGGTGACCTCTGGCCTCCACTCACAAGTGCACCCAGGCCCATACATACGCACATGCATGCGTACACACGCAAAGAAGTTATTAAACTGTTCTTAAAATGCAAATAGACCAACTTTCTGATATGAACACATCTCTCTGAGGGCTGATCTTGCATTTAAAATTTAGAGGAATTGCAATGTCATCATCGTCCACTAAATACACTTCGTCAGTCAGGACTGCTGTCCTGATGAAAGGCCTTTGCCTATTTGTGGAGGAAGTTCTGGGGACTGATAGCCCCACATGCCCAGCCCCCACCACCAAGATTGATTATTACTGAGACAAGATGAGTCATTCTGCATAATCACCCCCCTCCCCCGAAAAGAAACAGCCACCACCCCAAAAGGTTGCCAACAGTGTTTGCACCAGCAGTTGTCTTGGTACTTGTGGGAATTAAGCTCTCTATTCTGTTCAAGGAACTTGCTTTGCTTAAATGTTGTCTTAAAACTATCTATCTATCTATCTATCTATCTATCTATCTATCTATCTATCTGTCTGTCTATCTAGTCAGACAATATATGACCTAGGCATTTGCCAACTTACAGGGACATTCTGAACCAAGCAGATTCTAGGCTGTGTGAGGTAGGAAGTTGGACAGATCACCATTATTCGTGGTCAAGATGTCCTTCCTGCAAAATGCTCTCTCCCTCTCCTTCTCGCTCCCTCTCTCTCCCTCCTCTTTCTCCCTCCCTCTGAAGCCTTTTAAATCTGACAAAAAGGAAGCTCATCCGAGACCTTTAAATTACCTTCACTCCCTCAGCTTCCTCACTGTGTCAAAATCTTGCTGTATCAGTAAACTGTGGTGCATTCCCCCCCTCCAAAAAAAAAAAAAAAAAAGGAATATTATTTGGTGCTAAAAAATTTTCAATCTCAGAAGACACAGAGGAACTTTAGATGCACATTACAGAGCGATGGGAACTTGTCTAAAGAGCTGCACATGGCTGATTCCAGTTATAGGGCATTCTAGAAGAGGCAGCTCTATGGAGACGGTGAGATGATGCTCGGTTGCCAAGGTCAAAGGAGAGATAGAGTTGGAGCACTGTGTGTGTGTGTGTGTGTGTGTGTGTGTGCGCGCGCGCGTGCGTGCGTGCATGCGAGAGAGATGGGTGTGTGTGTATACACACTTGTCAATGGCACACATGAGAAGTGCAGGTGCCTACAGAGGTCAGAAGAGGTTGATGGCTTTCCTGGGGCTGGAGTTCAGGGTGACTGTGATCCACTGATGTGTGTGCTGGGAACTGAACTCAAGATCCTCAGCAAGAAAAACAAGAGCCCTTAACCTTAAGCTCTCTCCTTATTACTACTATTAACAGTATGCTTTAATGTTTTTACTTATGTGTGTGCACAGGTGCATGCCGTGGCATACACATGGAGGTCAGAGGACAGCTTATGGTTGGTTCTATCCTTCCACCATGTGGGTTGTAAGCAAGCACTGGACTCGGGTCCTCAGGCTTGGTGGCAAGTGTCTTTTCCCTGCAAAGCCATCTCACTGAACCGTTTTGTTGTTGTATAATGTGATGAAGAGAAAATCGTATATGCAGCTCACATTCTGTGTCTTTGTCAGAGTAAGGTGAAACTAGCACTCTGCATAGTAGTGCTGGTCTAAAAGAATTCCAGAAAGCCACAGTCCAACCTTGGCCCCAAGAGCCTTTTCCGGAGCCTATACAGATAGATATACATCTTTCTTAGCCGACCACCCCTCAGCTCTGCCGTCCAGGCGACTTCAGCTATGCAGTACAGCAAGTTTTTATTGAATTGTTCCTCCATGCTATCTGCCCAGCTCTGAGTCCTGCTCCGCTCCTCGGATGGCTGCCTGCATGGAGTCCTCCCCCAAGTGCCCTGAAGATCAAAGACAATCTGATGTACTACTTCACACTCTCTGTTCCTGTTAATTCTTCTCCCACAGCTCCGACTCCTTGAGAGGACAAATAAGGGGGACTTTTGGGAGACCCACAAATCTTGCTTTCTGTGCCAGTATTTATAAATCATCTGTTCTTTCACCAAGTCACTCCTCCCTGCTGCTACCAACTCAATCTCCCCATCTGATCTTGTCAGATAGTTAGAAATCAAGGCCAGTGCTTCCTCCAACTCCAGTGGAGCACAGCCCTCAGAGATCAGCATCAGGAGTCAGCCACACCTCCCCCTATCCATTCCCTGGAAAAAGATTTAGTACTCAAAAAGTGCTGCTTGCCTTGGCTTTGTCTGTGGCAAATTGGTTTACTTTCTGTCTCCTGTCATTCCCACCCCTGTCCCCTCCCTCTTACAATGGGGCGTCATGGAGCTGGAGATGCTCAGTGGATAAAGGGCTGACTACACAGGTGTAAGGACCAGAGTTCAGATCCCCAGCACCCACCTAAAAGCCTGGTGGATATGACAGTCCACCTGTGATCCCAGCGTTCCAGAGGCAAAGACAGGAGCTCTCTGGAGTAAGATGGCTCACTAGTCCAGCTGAATGAGAGAACCCCTTTGTGCTGAGATGCAAAGTTTGGTCCTCACTGTGTAGCAAGCACTCTTCACTGTTAGCTCCTAAACATGACCTCAAGAGGAGTTTTCAATATGTCACATTTACATCACAGCCATTCTGTACCAGAAAATCCAAAAATATCATAATAAGCCCAAAGTCACAGAGATTGACAAGCAATATGTAAGTGCCTATGCCCATAAATATTTCCTATCTCATGCAAGTTTAATGGCAACCCAATTTTAGCTTAGAGATAAAATACAGCCTTTGCTCTTCTACCTCACCCCCCAGGCTGTGCAGTGTCTCACAATAGGGAAGTTGTTAGAAGAAACATAGTAAGCTTTGCTTCTCACTATGATTGCTAAATCTTTAGCTTGATTACTGAGAATGGGTCAGTGCATTACAACTCTGGAGGTCAGTGAAGGCCTTTGCAGTGCCAGTGAAGTCTCTAGACCCTGGTAATGGTCAGGTCCCCCACAAACTCAGGATAAACACGCACTGACAGCGCACTGAAGAGATGAAGAATTCTCAACCTCAGCTTCCCTCCTGTCATGGAAAAGGTTCACTGTTGAACTTGAGTAGATTTCCATTTACCATGGAAATGCATCTTGGGAGGTTTCTGTGAGGGATTTCCTAGTGTAGGGTCATTAGAATGGGAAGACCCATCTTAAATGGGAGTGGTACTATGTTGTGAGCTTCTGTCCTAAACTACATACAAAACAACACAAACAAAAATTCCCAAAGACAGTACCCTGAAACCCAGCACTCTGTGCTTTTGGCCTGTGTGTGCAATGTGACCAGCTGCCTCCTCAAACTCCTGCCTCCCTGCCTTCCCAGCTGTTACAGTATATCCACTTCAACTATAAGCTGAAGTAAGCCCCGCCCCCTTCACCATGCTTGTAGTTAGGTATTTAGTCACAGGAACCTGAAAAGTAAGGAATGAACCACTTGTATGAGAGACACTTAGGAGAATAGCTCTGGCCTGCAGAAGAACAGGGACCTTTGAGCTCTCTGCCTTTGTCCTTTAGACCCTGATGGCTCCTCAATGGAGCTTTAACATCACAAAGATCTAGGAAGTAGAGGGCCTAATGGTGAGGCCTCTCTGTGTAGGCTGAGAGGGATGAGTCACCAGCTAGAGGAACACGTCATCGGGGATGGAGATAGTAGGGCCCTGTGGAGGAATACACACCTCAGCATATATATCGTATCTCAGGCAAACAAGGGGACAGGCGTGGTAGGAAGCCATGTCCATGGGATGACCGTAAAACCCAAGGGCCCCAGTGAATGGTGCAAAGTTAAGTTTGGTTAACAGAACGGTGGAAGGTGGAAGGGCCAAAGTGATGTGTCCCAGTACCAGTTAGTACTGACCCACTCACCAAAACCTGAGATTTAACGAGATCTACAAAAGCCCGCTGTGAAGATGCACGCCTGTAATCTCAGCTCTTAGCAGGTGGAGGTGGGAGGGCTGCAAGGTCATCCTTGGCTACATACTGAGTTTGAGGCTAACCTGAGCTACATGAGACCCTGTCCTAAGGAGCTCCTCCAAAATGTAAACCTCAGGGTGACTTAGTTGCAGACACAGCCACCCTCCCCTTCTGGCAGGCTGCTCCCCAAAACTGCATCTCTCTTTCCAGTACCTCAGCCTCACCCAGCTGACCAACTAGTTTCAGCCTGCACACCAGAGAGACCTATCTGGTGAGCCATCTGTTAAGGAGCACGATAAGCTAAGCAGGCTGGGACCTGGCTACACTGTGAAAAGGGCCCTTTCTGGGGCAGGTGTTTTTGTTTAAGAAAATAAACCAGTCAAGCCCGGGCAGACTGAAAGCCACACAACCCTCCAGCCAATCTCAAGTGGCTCTGCCCAACCCCCACTGGTGAGAAAACAGGCCTGCCTCAGCTCCTCCCTAAAAGAAGGGAACAGAGTGTCTCCTGTGGCCTTGAAAATATTAGTAAATGAGACTTAACCTGATGGTGGCTCAAGGCTCTCAGGGGGCAAAGCTTGGCAATAACACAATCTATGGAGCTCTTACAAGGTCAGTCAGTCTGTCGTTTGCATGTAACAGACAATCTGTTTTACAGATAATTTATAGTTTTGTTTTTTTTTTAAAAAACAACAGCAACAACAAAAAACAACTAATATCTAGATCTTATTACATTTTCTTGTTTTGTTCCAAAAACCATAGTTACAACAATGACCAAAAAGTACAAACGACGTTCTTTTTAACCTCTCTCCTGCAAAAGGAAAGCCAAACAGACGTTTCCGAAAAGCCTGAGAGAAAGAATCTCACAGGCAACGCTGGAAACAGTAAAAATAAGATTCACAGAGTTAAAAACTGCTAGTTCCAGGAAGCCCAGATATTAATTTGGAAAAAAAAACAAAAAACAAAAACAAAAAAAACAAACAAACAAACCAGTGCTTGACAGGGCTGGTTTGTAACAGGGCTGGTTTGTAGGGAATCCAACCTGGCAGTTTCAGAGACACACCCACTTGGAGAGTAGTTAAAGACAAGTCTGTTGTTGGGTTACCCCAAAACAGATGCCTAGCAACCGCCACCATGATGAATCAATCAGGGAATGGAATGACCTCAAACCAGGATTTTAAAGTCAGAATGGGTGGGGTTGGGAATGTGGAGGCCTGGGTTTCCCCACCACAGCCCTTACTGTAGGTCCTGGACATCGAAGTGTACAAACCATACTGGGATTTAAAAATAAAAAAAAAAAAATGCGTGAATGATGGGAGAGGGAGTTCCCACTGTACCCCACCCTTCACCCCGTTAAATCATCTCTGTTTAACAGAATCTTCTTGAAGGCACATACTTTCCCCCTTAGTTTTATGGTTCTGATTAATGCTTGAGTCACAGGGCCAAGTTAAGCCCCAGGGCTCCTGGAATTCTGCCCATGGCCTTGATCAGACTCAGAAGAGGCCTCTCCAGTGCTTGCTGTCCCTCTGGCTGTCTGATCTGAATCAATATTTGTTTGCTAGCTACACACACTGCCACGTTGCCTTGGGAGCTGATAGAGTTGGAGCTGGTGGGAAGAGGCCATCCAGGAAGAAACACGTTCAGACTTGAGGATCGAAGCCCGGGGAGCATCTCTATAATTCAATCTTAGTGTCTTACGGCCCACACACTAGGCTTCCAACAGGGCTCAGCTGCCAGAGAAAAGTCCAAGATAGTCCACCACACCCTGAACCTCCCTCCCTCTCTTTAAGTCTGTGGTTTCTTCTCTCTCCTCCTCCTCCCCTTTTCTCTCTTTAGATGAGGTCTCTTCTGTAGCACAGGCTGGCCCTCAAACTCACTATGTAGCTGAGGATGACCTTGAACTTCCCACCTCCCGGTTTCACGTGGTGCTGGGGATGGAATCCAGGACTTGTTCCTGTAGGCAAGTACTCTACCCACTCAGCAAGCCTATCAGTCTTTCAATATAGTCTTAGCACATGCACATACACACACATGCACCCTCCACGTAAGTCAGGCTAGGTCACTAACTCTCCTCTCAATATGCCCAGTACTATCTGCCTGTCTACCAGGAGCACTCCATCTTGATCAGTGGGCATGTAAGTCATAGACAATCATAACAATGTCACCTTGCCCAGATCTCCTGCCCTGCCAGAGTTGAGTGTGTAGAGGACACCTCCCACACTGTCCAGTCATGGGGCTTGTGACTTACTATTTTCTCCTGACTTCTGAGACTGACGGTACCTAGCGTATAATAGGTGGTTCACACACTGGGTCTTCCTGTTTTAGGTCTACTTTGTCATTTCCAAGATAGTCTCCTTTTTCAATTTCCTTTCTCTACTTAGGACTGCGTGTTTAAAATCCAGGCCCGGTTCTACCCATTCAGACCTGGGAGACCCCACTTTCAGCCTCTGGGCATCTTCACGAAGCCTAGCAGCTCATCTCAGGGCAGCCTCTTCCCATTTGTGATAAGTGCCTTATACCATCTCCACAGTATCTGGATGCGGTGGCCCCAGCTCTGTCTCAGGACAGCATGGGAACCACCGCATCCATGCACAGGAGCAGGCAGAGAGCCAGACGACAAAGAGGTAGCAGAAGGGACGTGGGAGATCCACGTGGCCCTGTGACTCCTTAGAGCTGTGAGTGTCCTCTGGGTGTGGCCAGGAGACAAAGGGCACACACAAATGGTTCTATGTCATTCCTGTGGTCAGAGTGTCCACATCGAGTCTGGGGTTGGAACTAGACTGCTCCAGTGTTGTGGACGGGTACCCTGAGAAGACTCGAGCTCAGATCATTTAAAAACTTCAGTGTGTGCCCTAGTGGGAACATCTGGAGATCCTATCAGTGGACCCACCCAGAATCACAAGTCCCCTCCACAACACGGATGGGCACTGCCTCTGGTAACAAAAGGAAAATGACGCCAGACTGTGAATGGGTGGAAAGAATTTCTGTGAAGGCCTGGAATTTCCTCTCTCGTGGCCCGTGGCCCACAGCTAGAAAAGGGTGTGGCCGGGGGAATTATTCGTAGGCGCAGAAAAAGAGAACCGTCAACTTCTATTCAAGTCTCACAGTTGATTCCGCAGGACAGGGTAAACCCAGGGACTCTGTACACGTCTCCAAGTCCAGCTCTATTAAACAACTGGGTAAAAGCCAGGAAAGGAGACCCAGCTAGGTTTGGGAGTGGATATTAATTTGAGGAAAATATAAAACATCCAGTCAAATTGCTATCAGCCCAGTCAATTCACTTATCTTGTCTCTTGTTTTCTTTCCCAATAGGTTCAACATCTAAAAAGTAAGGATATGTGAGTGTGTTTGTGTGAGCGTGTGGATGTGCACGTTGTATGCATATTTATGTGTATGTGTGCCAGTCCACTGCTATATTCTCAGTACCATTAACTGTGATTAGGACATCGTGGATACCTACAAAATCATTTGTAAAACAAATGGCCCGTAGTGCCTGGTACTCCTTTTGTAACACAACCACCTTTGCTTGATGAAACAGGTCCCCTACAAGCCAAGAGGTAGAGCAAAGATTCCCATAAATGCTTACACAGATTAATCTAGGCCCAAAGGTGCAGGGAGAAACCACAGTCCTCAAAAATCAATAGCAATTTAGAAGAGTGCCTGCCTTGCCAGGAAAACTACTTAAATCAGAAACTAGCCAGGAAGCCAATGACCAAGACTGCCTGCCTAATGCCAATCAATAGGGTACTTTAATAGCTCAAAGACACAGGATGTGAAACATTGAGGCACCAGTCCAAGCGCTCCGTCAAAGCCTCAAGTGCCGCCTGGCTAGTTAGTCAAACTTCCTGAACCTCTAACACACCAAACAGGAAGCCCTCAACCGAGAGATGCACCTAGTGAACCCATGATGGGTACTTCTGGAGAAACCCTTGGACTTCAGATCAGCTGTGTGCTTCAGAGAGCAGGAGTGGACAGGGCTCTGCCCTGGATTCCTCTGCTGTCTCCAGGTTCCCTGACTCAGATCCACAGAGTGCTTCACACTCTGAAAGGAGCAGGAAGTGGGTGGGACTGCATGTCTCCAAAGCCAACCTAACAGGTCAAGGGACACAGGCTGCAAGACAGTGGGAGGAATGCAGGAAACAGAAATGGGAGAAGGGTTTCCAATGGACATGATTTGATCAAGACTATCTTTAAAACTGAGGGAGAAAAGAACCTGAGCCCCACCTCAGTGATTTATTCTTCCTACCCACGGATCACCCCTCACCCTCCCAGTTTGCATTCTGCTCCCCTGCCTTTAGACAGAACTCAGATACAATGCAATTTTTTTTTTTCCAGAGCTAGCTTGGGATTCCAAACACATTCTATAGCTTTGTTGGGGTGGGGCAGGGGAGTGGCTTCCCAAGTCCAAGTTGCAGACCCACCTAATTATACTCCTGAGTGTTTCAGACTGAGGACCTTCGATTCCAATAGTTTATGGTTGCTCTTAAGGGCTAGAGTGGAATATGGCATAATGGTACAAACATGAATAGCTCTTTCCAGTTCTGGGAATGAAGTTCAACCTACATCAGTACTCTACCAATAAGCTTGATTATGATCATCAGCTCTTGGTTTTTTGTTTTTTGTTGGTTGGGTTTTTTCCCCCACAGGGCTCAGGCCAGATTCAAATGGAATCTTGCTCTCCCAGTCTTCTGAGTGTTGAGATTACTTCTATGTCTCAAGTAACGGTTGTTTTGTTGGCTTTGCTTTATTTTTACATTTGCATGACACCGTTTTCAGTGGGCTTTACTTAGCTATTTTTGAATGAACTTGTTTTCAGAAACTTTCAATAACTCAGTGTGAGTGGCGCTACGAACAACAGAGTTCGGAAACCACTTTCATAGATAAAGAAACTTCTCGAACCACAGCCCTCCGCCAGCTTTGGAACCTGCCGCCCAGGAACCACGCCCTTTTCTATAGACTCTATCAACTGATTCATGGTGGCATCAGCACAGTCAAGGCAACGGTCCCTACAACCACCCGGGGACACTTCCTTCTGCACACATTCTAAGCGAGCCACAAACTCCCCAGAAGGAATGAAGTCTGAAGTCGCTGACCTAGCAGACAATCTACAGTTCATGACAAAGACTGAGCTGAGATTGTGAAGAAGGGCACCCCGTAGTCAAGACTTGAGGTTCTGGTGCCCCCCGGGCCTCCCCCAGGTACCCTGCTCCGACTCCACAAAGTTAAGTCCCTCAGTTGCAAGGAAATTCACCTGAAATTGCAGAAGTTACAGTCCAGAGTGAGAGAACGCAGTGCGGAAAGCGGAGGGGGAAAGTCCACAGACTTCTCACTGCTGGGCCCGAGGCTCCCCCAGCGGCCACACCCAGTCCCCCTCCTGGCATCTAGCACGTCTGGAATGCCGCCTCCCTTGGCTTCCCGCCCCACAAAGGGTCTCCCCGTCCCGAGGAAACCTCAAGGGGAAGCACGTCCCTACTCCTGAGCCCTGACCCCTCAGGAGAGTGGCATGCAAAGAGCACGGTCACCCGCGGGACACTTTGCAGCTCTGTTGCAGGGCTTCGCAGATCACCGGGTGAAGCGGGTCCCTCTCCGTGCCTCCCGGGGTCCCCATCGCCTGAGCCTGCCCGCTCCCGGTTCAGCAACCGCAACCCCGAGGCCATAGCGGAAGACCGGGCCGCGCCCCGCTTACCTGGGCCGGGCACCTAACGCTGAGAGCCTCCCTTAGAAGCCGAGCAGCCCGGCTGGGCTGGGTGGGGCTTTTATACCCGCCCCATCCTCCTAGCGCGAGACCGGCCCACCTCCCCTCCCTCCCCGGCCTGTTCCCACCCTGCTGGGTGACTCACCCAACTTGGAACGCAGCCCAAGCCCAGTCCTGCCCTACGTGACAACTCCACCACCTCCCCAGGCCCTACAAGCATCCCCCGCCCCAATCCCCTTACTCCTAGAGTAAGGTCCCTGTGCTCAGGCTGGCTCTGAGTTATTAAGGTTTCAGCTGCCTGGCTTGCCCAACTCACTTCTTTTGCTTTTAGGCTTCTAGGCAGCGAGGTAATGGAGGGTAGAATTGTTTCAAGGCGCATAAATTTGGATTCCTCTGAACTGGGCTGTTGGCACCCAGCTCTCCTTGACTGTCTGCAAACATATTAGCTTAACCTCTGGTTACCAGCTGGAGCAGCATGAGGAAGCTCGCTTGGTCTTGCCCTACACAGTCTACTCTGCCTTGTAAATCAAAGAGGAGAGGCCTCTAACCAGTTAGGGAGACCAGAAAGTGCCACCTTCGCCCAGACAGCAGTACTCCATACACCCTAGGTCCTACAGTCTTTTCTAATTGTAGGTTATTGAGGGTTTTTCCCCCCATCTCGTTCCTTGACCAACTGTTTCTCTGGGTCATATTGTTTCTTTTCTAGCTTGCTTTTCCAGGAAACAATGCAGTAGTGAACTGTGTTTGTGGGTGACTGCTCACACCAAATTAAACTTCAAGCTAGCAAGAGAGCTGGAAATACCTTTCACACTAGTTTTTGGTTCTTTTGTTTTGTTTTGGTTTTTCAAGACAAGGTTTCTCTGTGTAGATCTGGTTGTCTGTAGATAGGGCTGGTCTTGAACTCAGAGATCTGCCTGCCTCTACCTCCCCAGTGCTGAGATTAAAAGTGTGCACCACCACCACTGCCCAGTCACACTAGGTCTTTCAACTCCCTCCTTGCAGAGTCTGCCTCTCTGCTTCCTCTGGGTTCTAATGGCTCTTTTCCATCTAGTTGTGTGTGCTTGTGGTTCACGTGTATCACACATGACCCAAAAGGCACTGTTAGCTTCTAGGATGCTGTCCCTTCAGAACACCCACCTGGGCCCAGCTTGTTATTTGAGACAAGGTATCTCTTTGTCCTGGAACTCACAAATTAGGCAAGATTGGTTGGCCAATAAGCCTTCTACCTGAACTGGGAACACAACTCAGGTTCTTAAGCTACAAGATCTTAGGCCACTATCTTCCCAGCCCTGGTCCCTTCCGATATCAACATCTGTTTATGCTTTCCACTGCAGTCTCAATTGACTCCTAGGAACCAAAGGATGGCAGTTAGGGGAAGAGATAGGTACAGTGCCCACTGTCACATAGACAGGTAGCTGTGACGTTGGCCCCAACAGAGCGACAAAACAGAAAACAAGATATCCCTTTTGATACAATGTCTGATTTATATTCATAGCTCTTCAATGCGGGCAGCTTTAAAGACAGAAACCTTGTTTGACTACTGAGTGTGAACACTCTGGAACATAAGACACAGGTACACACTACCAGCAAGCAGCAGCCTGCCTCCCTGGGTGATTTCTCCACCCGGACCCACAGGCCCCGCATCCCTGCTTGCGTGGGGGAGGGTGGGAGGTCCAGTATCAGAAGTAGCATTGAATTGACATCATGTGAAACATGTAAAAGCCACCAACCATCCAAAAGAATTTTTGACTTATCGTGGACATCTGGCAAAGCTGAATGTATAGAGAGCTGTATGTGACCAGGCCTCACTTACGTCCTGCTAAATACGAGGTCTTTCTTCTTGTCCTATCTCCTTAGCATCCCACATTCCATCGGGAGATCTCATTGGTTCTGTCTGCAAGTTCATCAGACACACGTTTTATCAAAAGCCAATCTGAAGGGACTCTTCCTTGATACACACAGTTGGGATAGTTTGGAAATCAAATTAACCAACACCAGCAACGATTGTATTACACTGAATACCCTGACTAGATAGTTTATAAAAATCCACAGAAAGGTCAGATGGGTGGGGGATGGGAGGAGGTAAAGTGCCTGCCTCGGAAAGCGTGAAGACCAGAGGTCAGCCTCCAGAATATCTAGGGAAAGCTGACAGTTGCTCAGGTCTGGGGCTTTCAGTTGGCCCATCCCAACATCTACCTCATGCAGGGCCTGTCCTGCAGATCCAAAGCTGCAGGAACTTCCAGACACAGGGCAAGTACAGGATATCCAAGAGGAGTCCCAGTGAGGGTCCAGTATTGACTGCGTAGCAGAAGCCAGAGGCTTCTAACCAGACCAAGGACTCACTGTAAAGAACACTGCAAATAAAGCTGTTTGGCCAAAAGGGTATCCATACTGTGTGACACGCCATGACACACTGCAGTTTCCACGGGGAGAGTTTTTTTTTAAAGTTTATTATTTATTTTTATTTTTATTTTTTTGGTTTTCTTTCGTAGAGGAGGTTGCAAGGGTAGAGGACAGGTACAAAGGGGCAGGGAGATGGGTGGGGTTGGGGTGAATGATGTGACAATCACAAAGAATCAATAAAAAGTTAAAAAAAATAGCCAACTGTGGTGGTGTGCCCTTATATATCTGCCAGCATCGGGGAGTTGGGGGTTGGAGTGGGTCTGCCAGGCTCTCTGGCTGGCCAGCCTTCCCTACATGGCCAGTTGTTGGCCACTGAGTGATCGTGTCTCAAAAGAGTTCCTGAGGAACTGTCATAGAGGCTGTTCTCTTGTCTCTATGCACACATGTACACACACACTCACACACACACTCACACTCACACACATACACTCACATATACACACTCATACACACTCATTCACATATATACTCGTACATACACACACTCATACACACACTCATTCACGTATACACTCACACACACATACATATACACACTCACACATACATACACACACATAAACATCGGCACATACACTCACATATACACACTCACACTCTCATTCACGTATATACTCATACATACACACACATACATACACACTCACACACATGCATGTACACATGTACTCACACAGACAGACAGACAGACAGACAGACAGACAGACAGACAGACAGACAGAGAAAGCTCTCATTCCAGCCCAAGAGCAGTTTGTAAAAGTGTCAGGAAAGCTCTGTAGCCAGGTTAGCCTCTGAAAAGCCAGTTTTCTCCTCAGTGGGACTAACTCTGGTCTCCTGCAGGTCGTGGGGACAGTGGTCATTTTACTAGCTTTTAAGTCTCTTCAGCTCTAGCAACTCTGGACTCAAAATCAGACCTCAGGCAGATTCTGTTAAGCTCCTGTCATGACCTAAGCCACACAGAGGCCGCCACGTGGACAAGCCGCTTTGTTTTGAGATATGTTCAGAAACATCTGTAAGAAACATCTGCAGGACACCGGTGTTATTCTCAAACACCACAGGTCTTTTGCCTCCCCACTGATTTGTTACAAAGCAGCCAGAATGATCTTGCTAAAAGGCATTTCAAGGCTTTTTTGAGTTTGTTGGGTTTGGGTATTATTTATTTTTGAAGCAGGGTCTCATGTATCCCTGGCTGGTCTTGAATTCACAGTGTAGCCGAGGATGACCTGGACCCTCTGATCTTCCAGTCTCCACTCCTTCAGTGCTGGGCTTACTGGCATACATGATCGCGTTTGCATTTTTATAGTGGCAGGATTGAAGCCAGGGCCTTGTGCACACTGGGCAAGCACTATAGCTACTGAGCTACATCACCAGGCCTCTATGACACAGCTGGATAAAATGACCCACATCTCTTGACACCTTTCCCCTTTACTCTGAGGATCGCGCCAGGACTCAGGCTGAGCCTGTGCACGCTTCTCTTCCCTGTGCTCAGTTAATCCACTCTTAGGCCAACTCACGGGGGTGCTTCCTGAGCCCACTCTCTCTTTCTAATGTTTATTTTATGTTATATGTATGGGTGTTTTGCCTGCATGTATATCTGTGTACCACATGCATGCCTGATATCCCTGAAAGCCAGAAGTGGGCATTGGATCCTCTGGAATTGGATGGCTGACTATGTGGGCACTAGGAAATCTGAGTTCTCTGGAAGAGCAGCCAGTGAGTGTTCTTAACTACTGAGCTATCCCTCCAGTCCCCACCAGCTTAGTTCTTACTGCATTTCACTGCAATTGAGGGGATAGGTAGTGTTGGGAATTGAACCCAGGGCCTTGCAAGTGCGGGACAAGTGTCCTCTCATTGAGCTAACTACCTCTTTGAAGATCAGATCGGTAAGGCAAAGGATGAATATCTCAAATTCTATCAGTCACTAGCATTTTTTTTTTCAACCAGCATTTTCAACATAATTTTGTACATTATTTTGTCTTTGTATTTGCACACAGGTATTTAGAAGTTAAATATCTGTCATTAAGGAAAAAACATAATTCTGCAGGCAGGACATGTTAGTCATCTATTCAAAAAAAGAGCAATACTTTTCATAACTTACAGTATGAGTGAGGGGCTGGAGGGATGGCTCAGCGGTCACAAGTGCCCTGCTCTAGCAGAGCACTTGAGGGTGGCCCCAAGCACCCAGGTAGGAGAGTTCACAACTGCCTTTAACTCCAGCTCCAGAGGTATCTGATGCTTTCTGCTTCACATGTGGGGACGTCACTCGTAGAGCATATAACCCCCCCACACACACACACACAGAGTCATACACATGAATCTTTCAAAAGGATTTAGTTAGTATAAAAACATACAGAAAATATCATTTTACTGTCAACTTTATTGAAAGCTACCTGATATATTTTGAAAGCTTTGAATATATTTAAAATTTAAATACCACATCCTGTTGGCTGGAGTTTTTTTTAAAAAAAGCTAAACAGAATAAGATATTAGTAATTCAATTATACCCATGTTAGGCCTTAAATGTAAATACATATATGTGTAGGTGTACACATGTACACACAGGTGTATGTAAATACACAGGAGAAAAGAGGCCAAATTGATAATGGCTGCCTTTTGGAAAGTGCACATCAAAAGAATGATTACCTTTTAAACATATTTTTTTAAAAAATAAAAATGATTCATTTATTAATATTGTATAAATGTTTGCCTACATGTATCTGTATACCACATTCATGCATAGCCTATGTAGGGGAGAAGGTGGCATTGGATCCCCTGGAACAGGAGTTAGAGGTGGTTGTGAGCCACCATGTAGGTGCTGAGAATCAAACTAGAGTCCTTTGGAAGAGCAAGCAGTCTGTGCTCTGAACCACAGAGAAATCTCTGCAACCCTCATTTATTAATATTTTGAGTAGCGTCTCTTGTATATCAAACTAGTTTGGAACTCTGATTTCTACCTTCCAAATGCTGGGATTACAGGGACATGACCCCTCTCCTAGTTTTATACAGAGCTGGGGATCCAGGCTTCATACATACTAGGCAAGCATTCTGCCCACTGAGGCACACATTAATATTTAACATAGGTGCTTCTATAATACTAGATAGAGCTAAAAAAAGAAAACAGATAAACAGCCAGTTGAGGGTAAAAGCTGCCTTCTTTTTTTTTTTTTTTTTTTTTTTTTTTTTTTTTTTTTCGGTCTTTTGAGACAGGGTTTCTCTGTGTAGTCTTGGCTGTCCTGGAACTCACTCTGTAGACCAGGCTGGCCTCAAACTCAGAAATCTACCTGCCTCTGCCTCCCAAGTGCTGGGATTAAAGGTGTGCGCCACCACCGCCCAGCAGTAAGCTGCCTTCTTAAGACATTAAGATCATGACAGATTGTGCCAGGTTTGGAGGAACACTCAAATCTTTAAGAAATATCATCATTATTATGCGTGTGAGTGTCTGGTACATGTATGGATGTGCACATGTGTGGTGGTCAGAGCACAACTGGGTAGCATCAGTTGTCCTTTTCCATCTTTTCATGGGGTCCAGGGATGAAACGCAGAGCTCCAGGAAGCACCCTCACCCATTGAACCATCTTATCCACTTCAAATATTTTTAATATTTTTCCTCCACATGAAGAAAATCTAATTATTAAGAAAAACATCTACAGATGAAGGACAGGTTGGAACACTATGGCACTCTCTGCTGACAAAGAAAACACTGCACACTTAGGACACACGGATGAAGGGCACAAACCTCACTCGAGGTTGATTCTCTACTGGTGATTTATGATTGAACAATCAAGGCAGGGTGTACATGGAGTGCTTATGAAGAACACACATACTGGGCACATATACATAACAAGACACGTGGAGGCATGAAGCTTATGGGAGGGGTACAGTTGATGACTTAATTTCCATGACTCTTCATTGTTTGTGTTGTATCGTATCTCCTGGTGCTATGCATGTGTATGGGGCTTCACTCTCAGACTAGGAGCTGCAAGGTCTGCTTCGTAAAGCCCTGCCCCTGACCAGTGTGGACCTCCTAACAAATGTCCCCATGCTGAGCAGCTGACTTAGATGAAAGGGACTCTAATGGGTGCCTTGGACTTGAAAAAAGAAACATCATATTCTCTTTCATTTTAAACCTAGGTCTGGAATGTGCACAGTGTACTATGTTTAGGTCTAGTGATCTTGTACACACATATGAGTGATGATTCATAGAAACAGGTTTTTCTTATTTACTGAAAAGGCCATGTATTTTTTATAAGTAGAAGTGCTTTGAATAATTAATTTCTGGCCTAACAAATAGATCAATAGATCAGGTTTTTTTTCCAAGTATAATAAGTCTTTCTTTTTCTCGGATTCATTGTCTGTGCAAACCTCACTAATGTTAGTGAAAATTACTGACCCTTCACATACATGGTTTCCATACCCAGATGTTCAAACATCTGCTCACAGAAAACCTTTGAAAATGAATTATGTGCCTGCACTGAACATGTACACCATTCCCTAAACAATACACGAACACAACTACTTACAGGGCGTTCACCTTACATTCGATTTTTATAAGCAATAAAGATGGTTTAAAGCAAGAGCGCCCAACCTTTTAACATTGCAACATGATGGTACAGTGTGTGAAAATGTTGAGCCACACTGGAAGCTCTCCAGGACATAGTTCTCTATGGGCTACAGGCTGCACATGTCTGGAAAGCACAGGGGACGGTGTGCACACTTGTAATGGGAGAGTGTGCAGATACTGTGTCATTTTATATAATTATATTTTCATTTCATTTCAATTCAAAACACTATGGTATTAAATAAAGTCCAAGTGGTATTGAGTTGGTCTTTGTTCAGGCTTCAGCTCAAAGATGAAGCAGGGCTGAGCCCAGGAACACAAGAACACCATTTACAAAGGCACCTAACTGAACAAGGGGGTCTAGCACCAGAATCTCCTGAGACAAAGCAGGGTGTTGTGTACAGGCTCTTCTTCCTTCTATGGTACTGACTGAGCCAGCGTAGGCAGGAGCTACTTGGATGCCATTAGAGAAGTATTGGACCACCTATGGCTAGTCAACTGCCATTGCCATGGGCCGGGATGCTACCCCCTAGAAGGGAAACCAATGATCGCAGTTTCCACCCAGGTTGTTCCCCAGCCTCTTGGATTTCCTCTTGTCTGGCTTTCTCCAGGTTTTCATAATCCATGATGACCTTGTTTCTGAGGAGTCAAAGACTAGGAGACCTCAGCCTTGACAACATCACACACTATGCGTATGCCAACAGCTTCTGTCCCCAGCTTCTGTGGCGGAAGGATGGCTCTACCAACATCATATAGTGACTTCCCATTGCTCTTGCTGTTTCTTGAATTTACTTCCCAGAACTGAGAGCCTCCCGCTTCATTCTGTGAGCATGGGTATCAGACACAGCAGAGAAATGAACCCCAGATTTCCAATCACAGGGCCCTTTGATGGTGTTTTGCTCCTTGGAACTACCAGGTTGGTTAATGTAGTCATGGGTCAGTACCCCCAACCTTAGATTTGGGGTGAGCTGTATAGCTGCATTAGTTAACCACATAATAGTTTATAGCCAGAAACCAGAAAACCCTGACTAGAAATGTCACATTCCAGAGTGGCTACACTGCATGCACATGGAATCTGTCCTGCAGTGTCACACTGGGTCAGCCATGCAGAAAATTAAACCCCAGTTGACCAGTATGACCTGGGCCTATGCTTTGGTCAAAGCTAGGTGACTTGGTGAGGTCAAAGATCTGGGCTAGTGCTAACTTATCAGTTAGACTTCCTAACACCGAACCACAGATCACTGCTAGTTAAGACTGGTGCTTAGTGTAAGAGAGAAGCCATCAGGCAGCACACTAGAATCATATATAAATCTGTCTCCATGGGCTCATCAATACCTGCCCAATGACTTTGCATGTACTTAGTCCAGTCTGCTCTGTCTCTGGGTCCCATCTTCATGGTTCTCCTGTGTCATTTTCAAGAAGGGATCTGAGCATCTTCAAATTTTGTTACCCATGGAAAGGGGAGCCCCAGAACACATTCCAATATATTGGAAAACAAGGACTGACTATGTACAAGAAGTTAATACACTCTTTGGACTACAGGACTCCCAACATGTTTTCAGATCCTGCATTGTTTAAATGTCTATTTGTGATTAAGAAATGTTTCTTTATAGTCAAATGAAGCTGGACAAAGTTATTATCATCATCATCATCATCACCACCACCACCACCACCACCATCATCATCATCATCATCATCATCGTCTCTCTACATAGCCCCGGCTATATGGGAACTCACTATGTAGCCGAGGCTGGCCTTGAACTCACAGAGATCCACCTGCCTCTGTCTCCCAGGTACTTGAATGAAAGGCATATGCCACTGTGCCTGCCAGACACAGCATTATTAAAAATAACACCAGAGAGCTGTTAAATATCCTTAATGCTCCGTATTCCTAATAATATGTGACATGCCTGAGAGAACAGGGGTGACAGCTAGAAATAGGAACATATGGTGGGGACACATGCTGTCACCATCGATAGGTACAGGGAGAGTGGGAGGGAGTGAAGCCCTGTTTTGTTACTCGCAAGGCCAGAGTTGATACAGAAGGACTACGCCATAAGAGGATGCAGGAAACTGAGGTGGAGCTGAGCTAGACACTGACAAAGCCTAGGGCACTATGATCCATTAACAATATCTACAGGGCAGGGCGGGGTTGGGGAGGGGGGGAGAACAGAAACAGGAAGTGAAACCAAGTCTCCACAGGTGGAAGAACAGAGAAGCTGCCAGAAGGGAAATCAGGAAAGGGGCGCGGGGGTGGGGGTGGGGGTGAACAGGCTGCCTGTGGGCTAAGGGGGCTTCACCTGCTCTGCCATGCGCACTGCAGGGTGACAGCAGTCAGGCCTAGAGTGGACAGCTCATTACAAAGTCACCCCTGCCATTTCTTCAGAAAACAGAGCCAAGAGAGGACAAGGAAGAAATGGAGACTTAAGGAGGAAGGGCAGGTGAGGGAAGGCCAGGAGGGGGTACTGTGCACAGAGGGATAGGGTGGGTCTGGGCTCCTGCCCTGGGCACATCTGGGGTTTCTTACCTCCCCAGTGATAGTCTCTCAACGTCTGGGAACGATGCAGTTTGGGCCAGGTTACCTCGAAATTCCTTACAAGCTTCTAAGTTAATAAAGTTCTGCAAAGATAGAGTCTCAAATTTTCTCAGACTGCTAAATCAATCACTAAATGAGTCCCAATCCAGCTTTATTATTCAGGTGATTGAACTTCAGCCCCCTCCCTTAGCATGGCAGCGTCTGCTTTTCTCAGGAGGGATGCCTAACTGCTTTCTAAGAGGGTGGGTCCCGGGACTGTGCTAGAAGCCAAAGGCAAAGCTGTTCTCTCTCTCTCTCTCTCTCTCTCTCTCTCTCTCTCTCTCTCTCTC
>NC_034599.1:64362988-64364717 GCF_900095145.1 Mus pahari | reverse complement strand
TCCTTGGTCATCCCCACATCCCAGCGCTCCACTCCCTGATCTGGAGACTGGCCAGATGATCTCACTGGTCTTTCCCGACTCTGGTTTCTATGATTCATCAGCTATAGCAACTAGGGTGAAGTCAAAGACACAGTCTCAGGCAATGCAGCCCAAAAGGAAGGACTCTGAAAAACTGTTAGGAGAGAGAGAGAGAGAGAGACAGACAGACAGACAGAGAGACAGACAGACAGACAGACAGACAGACACAGAGAGAATTTCTTTTCTTATCAAATTTTTATAAATATCTTTCTATAAAATAAGAGATAGAAAAAGCTTATCCTTTTCTTTTCTTTTTTCTTTTTTTTTTTTTGGTTTTTTGAGACAGGGTTTCTCTGTGTAGCCCTGGCTGTCCTGGAACTCACTTTGTAGACTAGGCTGGCCTTGAACTCAGAAATCCCGCCTGCCTCTGCCTCCCGAGTGCTGGGATTAAAGGCGTGCGCCACCACACCTGGCAAGCTTATCCTATAATAGATGAAAACATTCTTGGTTTGGCTCCTCCATGCCCTCCCACCCCCCTAAGCTGCCAGGATCAAACAATCTGGTTATAACCGTCACTGACTTCCAAGATGGGTTCATTTATTGCAGCCAACATTAGACTCTATAAGTGTCAGGCACTAGGCAGGGCTGGGCAACAGGAAATATTTATATTGAAGCAATAATTATAAGTTGGCAAACATCATTAAAGAAACACAAGTGTCTGAGAACACAGGAGGAAAAGACTAGCCCTGTGAGGGACAGTTAACCATTAGAGAAAAGCAAGCCACTCTTTCTGAGCCAATGCTTCAGTTATTCAGATTTCTTTGAAGTTATTGCACAACCTAAACGTCAAAGAGGAAATAGAATACACGCCCATGCATTCTGGACAGGCAGGAAGTGCCTGGGCAGAGGTGTGACTTTATTTTTACACAACCTATCCAGAATAAAGGCTGGTGGCAAGGCTGGTCACTGGACATGATTAATCACTCCATTGTGAGACTATCTTCCTCTGCTTAAGTATTTATGTCAAAAGCAAATCCTGGTCATAGTTTTGTGAAAAAGCTAATGGTCATTCCCAGTCAAGTCTGGTGACTAAGAGGGCAGAAGTTAGCGGGACGATAGAAAACTGTCCCATTAGGGTTAAAGGTATACAAAGCCATGGCTAGGTCCTTAGTTGAGGACACTGATTTATGAATGCAGCAGAATGATTTTGTTTTAAAGATATTTAATCATTTTTATATGAGGTTCAAAGTAGAGATCTGTTAGCCCAATCAAGCTTTTATAGTTTGCTGATATACTAAATAATTCAGAAAGAGCAATACTACTTTAAAAATTACTTGTTTGGAGGGACGGATAAAGTGGTAAAGATTCAAGGGCTGAGGTGGACATTTTAGTGGTACCATAGTTATAGGTAAGGACACTACAACAGAAGGTTCTTAAAAGCTAACACGCCAAGGTCTGGATAGAAGTACAGACCAGTAGAGCCAGTAGAGGCAGAAGACAGTTCAAAGTCTTTCTCAGTCACATATCCAGGCTAGCCATGGGCTAAATATACAGCCAAGGATGATCCTGGACTTCTGATCCTCCTATTTCAACTTCCTCAGTGCTGGGGTTATAGGTATGTGCCACCATGTTTAAACAAGCCAGGGTTACTTGCTAGGTGGACACACTCCTAACTGAGATACATTTTCAAACCTGAGCTGTTTTTTTTTTT
>NC_034599.1:64336181-64362663 GCF_900095145.1 Mus pahari | reverse complement strand
CGGATGGTTATGAGCCACCATGTGGTTGCTGGGATTTGAACTCGGGACCTTTGGAAGAGCACTTGGGTGCTCTTACCCACTGAGCCATCTCACCAGCCCCTGAGCTATTATTTCTTAAGTGACATTCTTGAAAAGTCACTGATCTTTTTTCAGAGTCAGAGTTTCTTCAAATGATGCATCTGGAGTTCAATTCTCCATAGAGACAGTGTAGCTCTGTGCTCTCAAGTAAGCACAGACACCTGATGTGTTCACAGGAAGGCTGCAGAACTCACCACCCTAGGACTTACCTAGCCCTAGTACATTTGCCACTGAAACCAAGCCAGGGCATGGTTGCACTTCAATAATTATGGCAGGTTTGTTTGGCATTAAAGACATAAGGTGCCAGGCGTGGTGGCACACGCCTTTAATTCCAGCACTCGAGAGGCAGAGGCAGGCAGATTTCTGAGTTCGAGGCCAGCCTGGTCTACAAAGTGAGTTCCAGGACACCCACGGCTATACAGAGAAACCCTGTCTCAAAAAACCAAAAAAAAAAAAAAAGGCGGCTGGCTTGCCAGGTAAGAGCTTTCACTGTGCCCTTAGGCTTACATCAAAAGGTAGCTTTCCCATACTGCCCTCAGACTTCCTTCATTCTCAATCTATCCTCCATCACTTATACAATGAATCTCTTTAAAGAAGGTCAGCCATGTTGCCTACTCTACCCCAAGTCCCAGGAACCCCATGTCAGCAGAATGCTCCACAATGTTTCCCCTACAAGTTCCCCCACCCCGAGCAGCATATCCAGTAGAGGCTGACTCCTCCTCTCCTTCCTCAATGGAAAGGCCTTCACCCCACTGGGTGACCTGCTATTCCAACAGCTCAAGGTTGTATGTGGTCCTCTGCAGTGCTGTATTTTATCTCCCAGCTTGAGAGTCCCAAAACTCCTTTCAGAGTTTGGTCCCAAATGGTAGTTATACCCCTCACTGATTCAATCTGATATCGATTCACATTTACACTGACTTGCCACCTAAAAGGAAATTTTCTATCCATTTAAGTTGCTATTTGATAAATTAAGTATTAAGTGGCTAGCCTGTAGAATATGCTGAACAGCATGAGGACTTTAGAGATAAAAAGACCCAGGCTTAAAGAGAGAAGGGATGGGTCATATCCATTGGTAGGGTTGAGAGTCAACCTAAGTTCTAGCTCCAACCACTCTTCTAAAATCGCCAGCTCTGGAGGACTGGTAGAGCTCATTTGGTAAAATATATGCTGTGCACACACACACACACTCACACACACACAACCCACATGGTGGTAAACTTGGAATCCTAGCACTAGTGAATGGGACAGACAGATGTCTGGGTCTTGTTAGACTAGTTGATCCAGAGAGCTCTGGACACAGAAAGAGACCCTGTCTCAAAAACAAGGTGGAGAAAAACTAAAAAAAAAGATCCAAGGTTGACCTCTGGCTTTTACACACACACACCCACATACACATACCCCAGCACTAGTGAACAGGGACAGACAGATCTCTGGGTCTTGTTAGACTAGTTGATCCAGAGAGCTCTAGACACAGAAAGAGACCCTGTCTCAAAAACAAGGTAGAGAAAAACTAAAAAACAGACCCAAGGTTGACCTCTGGCTTTTACACACATACACCCACATACACACACAGATGTACACACACTGACACAGACACACACACACAGACACACACAGACATACACAGACAGACAGACACACACACACACACACACACACACATACACACACACACACAAGTATGCATGCACGCACACAGGGCTGGCTACCTCAAAGCTTATCCGCTCACATTTCTTAACCCCTCAGAGTTGTAGCTGACAGCTGTAGCCTGCTGGATGTGAATTAGCATAGTGCTGGCTGCTGGGAGGCAGAAGGCTTCCTGTCAGCAAACTCAGCACTCTCCTGGATACAGAATGACATTTTGGCCCCAGGCACTTACTAAGTTACACAGTGCTGGCTCCTTATGAGTAAAAGTTTGCAGGCAGTAGGGTGTAGCATTAAAAAGAGCCAAACTGAATTAGGGACTGACCGACCACTCTATTAACCTCCCTGGCCACCCTCCACAAAGACGGGACACAAAGACGGTCAAGCCTAATGCTCTGAGATTTCACAACTTCCTTCAGCACTCTTACTGTACTCTGAAGCCACTAACTCATTGTGCAACTGTGTGAAATTGTAGGTTGGAGCTGGACAGAACTGTCATCTGCCTGCAGTGGCACTGGGGAGTTAGAGTTCTCATCACTTTTGGTAGGGCAGAGGGCATACATACTTGCAAAATGCATTCATTCTATTGTGTCATTGTGTTTGCAATATTTTGAGGCCCTAGACTACTTGGTTAAACATAAAAGACTGATTCTACGATATACAAATTGGAAGTAAAATACACTATATTTAAAAAGGACTTCTTTATTTTTATGCAGGTTATTTTGCCTGCATGGCTATGTAACATGCAGTGCTTTTGGAAGCCAGAAAGGGGGAGGGGTCCATATCCTGGAACTGGAGTTAAAGACATTTGTGAACTGCCATGTTAGAGCTGGAAATAGTACCTGGGTTTCTGGAGGAGCAGCCATAGCTCCTATCCATGGAGTCATCTCTCTCGCCCGATGCATTCCATGCCTTAGTTGTACAGGAGTATTAACTCTCTCACCCAATAAAACAAACAGCTCTTTTTTTTTGTTTTTTTGTTTTTTGTTTTTCAAGACAGGGTTTCTCTGTTTAGCCCTGGCTGTCCTGGTACTCACTCTGTAGACCAGGCTGGCCTCGAACTCAGAAATCCACCTGCCTCTGCCTCCGGAGTGCTGGGATTAAAGGCGTGCGCCACCACGCCCGGCAACAAACAACTCTTAATCCGAATCTATTTACATTCTAGTTTCTATTATTGAAGATGCATTCTTCAGTGCTTTCCAAATGATGTTTTTAATTGACATATTAAACTCGAACGTAATTATGAAGTATCCTCTCATGTTTTAAATCATGTATATGTCATGTAATGTTCAAATTGGGTGGGCATATCTGACTCCTTAAGCATTCCCCATTTAAGTTTCAATCTTTTTGTGAACTTGTTGAAACAGAACAGTTGCCTATCTTTTCCTGACGTGCTCTGCAGGGCAGCAGTACTTATTTCTTCTACTCAAGAAAGTCTCTGTACCCACTGACTAGCCCTTTCTCGCTTTCTGATGACACCCTCGGAGATAAAGGTAAATGTCGGTAGCCTCATAAATTCTAGAGGCAGGAAAACTGGTAGTGGAAACAATATTGTCTTTGTTTATTGGAATCACTGCTAATAGGTGGAATGGAAAAGGTTATAGTTTAAAGTCTGTTTCAGCAGTTTATGTTGGATGCTGGTCTGTGCAAAGGCTGGTTTGCAAACACTCTCACTGTCACTGAAGAACGTTCTGTGTCAGTGGTGAACAGGTATTTTCTCAGCATTCCAAGGACTGCAGATAAGCTTTTGGGTCTTGGTGGTGGTATTACATGAAGAAGCAGAGGCTATGTATTCAAGTTCAGACAAGCTTTGCAGCTGGGAAGAATGTCTTCAAGAGATTTTAAAGTAGGTTATCTTTCAAATTGAATCTTTACTTTTGCCCCTTCTCTTTTCTTGGAGACAGGGTCCCACTGTGCAGCCCAGGCTGACTAAATCCACTGAGTTCGGCTAACGTTAAATTAGTATTGTAAAAATGTGTCTGAAAATACAAGTTCACACCATTCCAAAAATCACACTTCCCTTCCCCTATGTACTCTTTTTTGTTACTGACTTATCTTTCCACATTCTGCTCAGGGCCTCTCTACTCTCCCCGGTCGCCTCCCTCACCACTCACCTGTATTGCTGGCTGTTTCACATCACGGAATCAGAGGAGGGCTGAGTCTAATAACACTCTCCTACTTAGTCTTTATTTTCCCTGAATTCCCTGATAATGCAAATAGTACCTTTCAAAAATATCTACTCTGTAATAACCCTAAATTCCTAACAATGTTGCAGAAAGACATACAAGTATACACAGTGCTCTTGTATACCTATTATCAATGCTCCCTACTGCCCTTTCCACATCCAAGTCTTCCAACTTGTAAATAAGTTAGACATCATATCTCATACCAATATACACATAGGCATTTACTTTCCAAGTATGGCCTCTCTGGCCTTGCAAGTTTAAAACAAGATTCATCTACCAGTACTCACTAACCTACATGTGCCAAGGTGTGCTGCTCTGATACCCTCTACTGGACCAGGAACTAAGTCCAAACCATGGTCATGAGTCAGTCAGTTAGTGTCCAAAACCAGGAACAACTCTGTAGCCTTCCTCTGTCTTTCATAGAAAAGATGGGATTCTTGAAAATCTCTACCCACTTGCTTTAGAGGCTGTCTCTGGTTTGGGTCCTCGGGTATTTCTCCATGATGGACACCTTTATGCCAGGAAGATTCCATATTACTGGCACTGTACTTTCTTCTGGTGTAAACTAGGAAACAACTGTTATGTTCCTGAATCTTATTAGTGGCTACCTTCTGACTTAGGACAGTTTCTGACATGTTTCTTTAACTCTAAGTAAATTAATTACTATATTCACCAAATAACAACAAATTTCAGGGTGAAGTTTTTAAAAATAAGACTGTGTAATTGTTCCCATTTATCATCAAAAAAAAAAAAAAAAACAAACTCTTGCTAACTTTAACATCTGCTGACTGCTAAATAATTGTTACTTTAGTGCTTACAAATGGGCGCCTTTTCTAATTCCATCATTCCATTGGCTGTTTGGCCTTCTGTAGAACTGAACAGTCCCCTCTTGTTTGTTTATTCATTTATGATCAGTATGGACTCTTGAATTACTATTTAACTCAGAGGATTGCAGATGATTACTATAGTCATTTAACATTTAAGTTTTCTTGGACCTGAGACTCCTTTTCAACTAGCCCGGTGTCCTTCTGATTTGCCCCCACAACTTTCTGGGCATTTTCTGGTACAACCAAAATGTCCAGTTTCCCCTGCTATCCTTTTTTTTTTATTATTCATTTTTGCTGATCCATCTTGCCCTTTGCTCTGATTTCAATCACCATGGCTACACCAGTGACTCTGAAATCTGTACTGATGTCTCTTCTAGCTTGAATACAACTCTTTAAGATACGAGTCATTACTACCTCAGTTTAATGTGTTGATAGTAACTGATATCAAGGTCCTGTTGTGTAGCCCAGGTGCTGAGATGGCTCCTTTAAAATTTGCCCCCCTCCCCCATTGCACTAGGTCTCTTTTACACCTCTAAATGTGTACATGGTATATATGCTTGCTTAAAAATAGATTCATACCTGTGAGCTACCATAGTAACTCCCTGGTGCAACAGTGGCACAAATGGTATAGAAATAACCAATTACTGTCTGATTAGATTTAAGGCCCACTCCATGAGATAGAACCTGTATCTGCTACTGTTAATGGGGCCAAGAACCTGGGACTAGCTAGGTCATAGGCTCCAGGGGAGAATCCTCCATTATTCTACTAAATGAACATAGTATTAAGACTCATAATGATTTTCTGCTGTAGCCATAGATCAGTGCATCTTTTGATCCTTATCAGAGAAGCTACTTCCTGCAGCAGATGGCCATAAAAAGGGGCCTACAGCTGGTCAATGTACAGAGAATAATAGGGATTGCTCAATCCTAAATGGGATACCTATATCACACCCTTCCCCACAAGGCTCAAAGATCTTCATGGGAGAAGGGGTAGAAGGATTTTAAGAGCCAGAATGGTGGATAAGGGAAAGGAATCGGCACTTTTGAGAGACAACAGGATAGATGTACATATGACTTTCAGTGATTGGGATAGCATGAACAGTCTCAAGCCAGACAAATCTCAGCATAGACAAGGGAAGGCAAGAATGAAGTACTAACTCTAAAACTATTATTATGCTATTGACAACTGATAGCTGCTGGGAGAGGGAGTCAGTTTTCTTTAAGGGTGTGACCCCTGGTGAGTTGACCAAGCTCCAGGGTAGGTCTTGTAACTAAGAGTATCTGGACAACACAAATTGGAATCAATGTGTTTATAAACAAAAACAAACAATCCAAAGTTGAGTAGGAAGGGAGGTGGAGTAGATCTAGGAAGAGCTGGGGAAGGGGGAGTGAATATGATCAAAATCAAAACACACTATCAAATTCTTAATAAACATTCTTTAAATCGATAGTCTAGTCTTTGCATATTCCTCTCCTCTCTTCAAGACTGTGTGTGGACTTAGTGGCTTATTTCTAACCAGGAGACTATGGCAGAAGTCAGTGCTTGACCTCTGAGATACCATCACTTCCTGTTGCTCCTTTCTGGGGCTGCTAATGCTAGGGTCTGCAGGCTGCTGAGCCATGAGGACATTTGGGTAGTGCTACACAGCAGTCCGGGCAAAAAGGGCACAAGGCTTACTGCCAGCAACAGAAGAAGCAAGGCCTTCCACCTAGATATATCTGTGTAAACCTTGGCTTGGAGGAAGTGGATGTCTCCAGTCAACAGCATGACTGCAGTTACAGCCCATGAGCTTGGGGCAGTAAGCTGGGCTGCACCTGGACTCCAGCTCACTAAGACTATGAGACAGTATTTGTCATTTAAACATGCTGTACTAGGTAACTTAACTCTCAGCAACCATAATGTCCAAACCCAGAAGCCAGGGAGTAGAAACGGTTAAAGCAAACACACCCAATGTGCTTTCCTCCCTAACCACACTTCTGTTTTTTTTCCAGTGAATAACACCATCATTCTCCCAGCACTATAGATGCTTCTGGGTAAGCTGTAGCTGATTGACAGTGCTGATTTATTAATTCTGGACCTTTCCCATTTTCAAATCCTACCTCATAATATCCAACCTTTCGCCAATGCACTCTGTGGACTAATGCTGACAAGAGTCCTGATGGCCCTATTTATTTGGTTAAACTCACTACAGGTTTCTGAGTTGTGTGGGCTGGAATCCCATGGTCTGAGCCAGTTTCCTCCATCATCTCCATGCGCACAGCCTGCGTTTCAGCCAATGGTGACCTTTGATAGTCTGCAGCTTTACTTCTTAACTCCTACTCATGAGAGACAGCAGCAGCCAGACAGAAACCATCAGCTGAAGCTTTAGTTCAGAAACACCTTCCTTAGTTATCACAACTTGGCTACGAGTATGGCCTTTTCTTCTTTTTGTAGTTGTATGGATGGAACTCAGACTCTCATGTATACTAGGCAAGCTCTCGACTGCTGAGCTATAAACCCCCACCCAAGGTGACTTTTAACATGAACTTGATCAGAGCACTCACCACAGAAATTCTACTAGAATGTACACCTACAAGGAAAAAAAAAAATCTGATTTACGACAGGCTCATGTAACCATACATCCTTATTCATTCTGGAATGAAACACGTACCTACTGAGCATGGTAACTATACTATACTATCCTACTATCTAATGATGAGCAAATATGCTTCCTTCCCTCAAGAGTTTATTATCTACTGGGAAGTAAACAATACTGCAAGGTCTGAATGTAAATGGAGGACAATAATGGTGACTTAGTGGATGTTTCATGACACAAAGCTGTAGTCAAATTCTTTTACTTGTTTTCTAAGACTTTTATATTAATTATACTCACATAGAAGAACAAACGAGCCAGGTTTAGGCTCACAATATTGTTATACCTCATTTTTTCCCTATGTACCTAGACAGAATTTTTTTGTCACAGGCATGGTAGGTGAGTACTCTAATTCCCAGAATGGAGTAAAAAATAAAATAAAATAAAATAAAAACAAAAAACAGTAAAAAAAAAAAAAAAAAACAGTAAAAATGTTGCTGTAATATTATCAACGTTACTTCCTTGCTTACAAATCCCTTCATATTTGTAGCAATGTAGAACAACAACAGACACTAAATATGTGTTTAAAAAGAGCCTTTGCTAAGCTTAAGTGGAAAAGCAGCTCTACTTGATCAGAGTTGTCCAGAGGTTTGGTCACATATAGACAGTGGAAGCCTCTGATATGCAGACTGTAGCAAGTACTGTCCATCTTTGGAAAAGAGCTCATTTCAAAGGGATCTTCTACTGTCACACCCCTAAACTGAATGTCAAATGAGTCACAACTAAAATATTTCTGGATTTGTACATATGTGACAAAGTTTAGGGGGAAGGTGAAGTGCTTTAAAAGGAGAGTGGTAGGTTGAGGAAATGCTACATTAAACTTTATACAGTGGGGGGGGGGGGGGGCTGGAGAAATGGCAAAGCAGTTAAGAGCACTGACTGCTCTTCCAGAGGTCTCGAGTTCAATTCCCAGCAACCTCATGGCAACCCACAATCATCTGTAATGGAATCTGATGCCCTTTTCTGGTGTGTCTGAAGACAGCTACAGTATATTATGGAAAAAAATTATACAGTAATTATAGATGTTTTAATCTCAGCACTCAGGAGGCAGAGGCAGGTGGATTTGAGTTACAGGACAGGACTATGTACAGACCCCGTCTCAAAAATCAAAACAAAAATCTGAATGTACTAATAATTTAGGTAACTAACCCCTCAGAAAATCAATGCAAAAGAAAACTTGATAGTCGAAGGTAAGAATTTCAACTTAAATTATTTTAAAAGATTTTGGGTCATCCTCTTTTAAAGTAAATTTTATGTGTATGAATGTTTTGTTTGTATGTATGTAAGTGCACCACATAGATGCAGTGCCCATAGAGGCCAGAAAATAGGTCATCAGGTCCCCTGGAACTACAGGTACAGCGGCTGTGGGCACCCAAATGATTGGGAATCAAACTTGGGTCCTCTGAAATAAGCCACTTGTTTAGACTCCAATTTTGGGGTGTATTTTTTATATTAACATGGAAAACACACACACATACACACACATACACACACATACACACACATACACGCACACGCGAACGTGCATACACACACACAGACACGTCCCATTGATGACAAAGCTTGTATTTCTGAGATGACAAACACATTTCTGAAGCTTTTAGTGTTTATTAAAAAACAGGTAACAAAAAGTAAACATATTCTGCCTCCTCAAATGCAAACTGGCCAAACCCACTGCTGATGCTGCTTTCTGAATTAAACACAATACATGAGGAGAAACAAACAATCCTAGGCTTAATGGCACCTTCACCATGTCTGATAGGATGATCAAGGTTTTATTTTGTTTTGTTTTGTTTTCCTGCATCCTCATGGTTATCTTTGCTTTGGGTAGTATTTTACCACATTTACATGGAATTTGTGCAAAGTAGTAGAGATACTGTCACCAAAGCTGTCACACCACAGAATGCTTTTTGTTTTTATAAAACACAAGGGTGGTTGCCTAGTAGGAAAATATTAATTTGCCACTTTGCAGAGACGAGGATTTTTCTTGTTTTCACTTTCGGCGTCCACAAAGGAATTTCAACAGGTTTTCAAACATATCAACAGCAGTTTTAATACTGACAAAAATGGGTCATAAAAAAATGCACAGAGCTGTTTCTAACATTGGCAATATTTAACTATTGGGCCAGTCTCATTTGAGTGGCAATATAATCAAATTGATAACATAATACATGACAGTTCCTAAATCAGCAAGTAGTTTTTCCTACCTATGATCTTTAGAAAAGAATGCTATAAAAATATTTTTCTTATTTAGTTTGCTGCCATGATAATGGAGCATTTTAGATTCTCCGTGCACCAGCACTGAGGAGTAACTAACTTCTGCTGTCACCACCATTCCTGCAGTCAGTAGGTTTCCAAGGCACTTTGTAAGAACTCCAGGATAGCGAGGGAAACAGTCTTCTCCCTAGCTGATCTTCTGGGCACATTTCCCCTTAAAGTTCAACATTAAACACTGTTATAACGGGGTTTTCTGAAACTTCATTTTCTATGGTCCAGCCCTTACATTATTTTCCTTTTATTCTGAGCCACTCCTTCATTTTCAACTTGCTGAACAGGCAGGCAACTGCTTTTGGTTTCCATGGAAACTGGATTCCTGTGGTTACGGGTAGGCATTCTTGTCCCACCAACCTAAGAGATGAAGCAAGAGCAGAATAACTTAATAAATTCACAACTTGCCTGCACACAAGCCACTCTGCATCATTTACACAGGGACTCTCAACTTGGGAATGACCTTTTGTAAATTTTTAAGTCCCAGCCACACGGCTAACTTAAGAAGTTTTAATCTGACCCAGTTTTAAAAACATTAAACTTCTGGTAACAATGAGGAAAAAAAGCTGGAGCAGGGCTTAGCTGTAAACTGCTGTTACATTTGCAAGATGCTGAAATGTGAAGTTAGAAAACGAGGAAAGGCCAGGTCTTTGAAGCACTGTGCAATTTGTGGAAAGGCAAGGGAGGAAGGAGAAAGTGAGGACAGGGAGAGGAAATACAAAGGGATGGAAAGACAAACAAGAGGTCAGACATAAGATGGAGCAAGGCAAGGAGATAAGGAAAGAAGATGGGAGAAGAGGCAGAGTCTAAAAGAGAAGGAATAAAAAATATGAAAGGAAAGAAGGGGAGAAACCGGAGGAGGAGAAAACTGGAGGTGGAAGGGGAAGAGGATGCCAACAGAAAGGGGAGGAAAAGGCCTAGAGGGGAAGAGGGGATAGAACAGGTGAGAGAACCCCAACTTGTACCCAGAGCAGGCCCAAAGTCCTGCCTAAAGAGAAGACTTGGAAATGCTATAACCTTCCTGACCAATCAGAGGCCTCACACAGGACCAGAACTGTATATAGCCTGCAGCCATCCCCACAAAGCTGCCTGTGTCCGCCTAAGATTGCCCTTGCCACTCTGCACCAGCAGTGTCTCTGAACACCCCATGCGGCCAATCCCACAGATAGGAAGGTAGGGTTAGGATACATTCAAACCCACTCTCTCACAATCTAGCCTAATGAACAAAATGCCAGCATGGAGGTTCACTAAGAATGTACCAAAATCTAGTGTCTCTACTTTTTCTTTCCTAAGCTTTTTTGGTTTGTTTTTATTTAAATTACATATCTAGAAATGGGGCAAACTTGAGCGCTTCAGTCAGACAGTGTGTCTGTTGGTCTCTGATGCTCAGGTCTAGCAATGAGCGACCAGTGAGTGCTGATTCTTGAAATGCCTGTCACTCACTTGCACACTCAGCAGGTGTTTTTCCTGAAGGTATTCATTAATTGGGTTTTGAGGAAGGCAAACATTCTGAAAACCGTGTGTTCAGTAAACGGCTACTATAGAACCTATAGTGGTGAAAGAGGAGCAGATGGAACTCTGCAGTCCAACTCTTCTTGGTGTAGTAGAAGGCAGATGCAGATTAACTGGAATATGTGTCACAGTTCAGGGCTGCAGCCCTGTCCAAGGAAAAACACCTCATTTGAGAGCAGTTGGGATGGATGGTCACACTAAGGCAAGGCTACATCAGAAGGAATGCAGACAAGTGCTTCACACAGCCTCTGACTTCCCAGTTTTAACAAAGCTCTGATCTTTCTACATATATGCTAAGACTAGCCTCCTACAGGCACTGAGCTTGGTTGGAATTATTAAAGTCCTGTTTCTATGGCCTGGCTAGGAAGGCAGGGAGGTGACGTCAGGGTGGAGAACTACACAGTGTACACAATCCTATGCATGTGAACACCAACACCCAACAACAACAAAATGAACAATGAAAAAGTCCTTAGTATTTGTAGGAAAAGCTATTTCTTAAAGGGCTTCAGGACGTTTACTGCCTGGGCATAACAGATAGAAAAGAAGAAGAGAGTGTCCAAGAGATACACACACACATTTACTATAGGCTAGCTGTGGTGGGAGGGTTTCTGTTGACTTTTAAAACACACCAAGGGAATATTAGTTATCTAACTGTCTATGTCACCAGTGCTGGGCTATGCAACAGTCTGGTCCCAGAAAATCTCAAGAGCATCTGTCCCTGTACTGGACACTGTTCAGTAATACACGTGGTTGAATAGTTAGAATGTGTATTTATGTGTTCACACAGAATTTCTCCTTCTCTAACAGAATTTTCTTGTTACACTGCAGCATATTTGACTACTCTACTGAAAAAGTTAAATCTTTCAAGAAATGCTAAGGTATAATAAGCATTCAATATTTGTAGTTCGTCTATACACTCACTTATTTTAAAAACACCTTGTATGCTTTCTTCATTTGGGAGGCAGAGGCAGGCAGATCTCTTTGAGTTTGAGGCAGCCTGGTTTAAAGAATGAGTTCCAGGACAGCCAGGGCTACACAGAGAAACTCTATCTTGAAAACAAAGAAAGAAAGAAAGTTTTCTTTAACTTAAAGTTGTTCAGTTCTAAGTTATTAAACCACTCATTTTCACCAAAAAGGAATAAATATCCCATACAGAATTACATGTTATAGTTGGCAGACTATGATTAGTGTTTCTAAATTAAAAGAAAACTGTCTTTTTAGAATATAGGTTTTCAAAAACATTTTTCTAATTATTATTTTTAAGTTACTTAAGAAATCTCCTTAGATTATAAAAATCACTAGTTAGAATATTTATAAACTAAAAACAGTCACGGAAACCGAAGATAAATACAGTGTTAACTAACTTTCTCCATGCTCTCAGTTTCTCAACGAGTTTGGCACATTTCTACTTTCTTGTGAAAGCTCACTGGGAATGAGGTGAATGGCTGCTTGGCATGCACCAAAGTACTGACAAGTAAATAGAGTGATCTTCTCAAATGGTGACACCAGGTGGAGAACTGAAGAGCATACACAACCCCATCCAATGTAAACAATATAAACAGTGTCAACAATTAAAAGGTCTTGGCAACTGTAGGAAAGTTATTTTCTCAAAAGTAGTTGGAGACATTCACAGACTAATTGGGCATAACAGAGAAAGGGAAAAAGAAGACAGTGTTCACAAGACACACATATGAGCTCCATGTGAGATTTGTGTGAGCTTTAGAGGAGCTCCCAGGAAACCAGACAGAGATGAATGATCTCAGTATTCTGACTAGAAGGTGTTTAGCAAGATGGCTGGAAAACACACGGGATTTGTGCTTACAGACATTTGGATTCATTTGCAGACAGCAGCGTCCTTCTTGTGGCTAAGCTCAAACTGAACTGGTGACATGACAAGGAATGGGTGGCATGTTAGGGACAGTGTAGACACATGTTTTCATTCAAACTCTAGGTTTAAATAGGCTACTCAACTGATATTTCTAGAAGGGTTTTATAATGAGTATAACATTAATAATAATTCAATAAACCCTAAGTTATAAAATACTTAGGATAATATACCTTCGCTCTTAATATTTTACTGTATTTTTAATAAGTCACTTTACTAATTACTAATGCTTGCTTTTATGTATTTCTTTATCTTACTAATCACTTTTTAATTATATCATAATTTTATTATATGGACTCTTTTGCAAATTGCCTCAACTGTTTAATGGAAGAGGATATACATAAATAGTAACTAAGGAAATACAAGTGTTCTTTGGGCAGACACTCAGGCACTAAACTTCGTGGATGCCTCATGCATGCACGCATAGAGCCAGTAGAGAACAGAACATTTAATTGTAAAACAGATCTTACCTTTGCTTGTGCTGCAGGGCGCAGTGATTTAGGTGGAAAAGTGCAAGGTATTCGTCCATGATGGATATGATATGGTAACAGGTAACTGGGATCTAATGGGACCCAAGGAACCGAGAGACTGGAGGGTACGCCAGGAAGGTCACAATGTGCCTTATGCAAATTATATGCTGTTCTAGTAACTTTTCCATCTGAAGTCTTGTAGATCAGGAGTGAAGAATCTTCTGCTGCGTGAGACAGCAAGTAGGACCCTTCCTGCAAGCTGCATCCAACACTGAGACTCAACTTACAGGTTTATGATGCCAATCTCATCATGTTCTCCTAACCCCACAGAGCAAAACTGAGCTGCCACAGGAAGAGAACACCACTTTGGAAAGTATTTCAGGACCAGCAAAAGTAAAGATTACAGAAGCCATTAAAATTGCTTTATACTTTTCAGGCAATGAATCAAAGTTTTTATTCTGAAATCCAAACATATCTAAGCATTTCCTTTTTACCATTTTACCAATCTGTAAATGTCAATCATTTAATGGATAAACATTCCACCTAATTCTCTAACCCAACTCAAACCATATATTTTCATTCATTTAACACTACACTTATATTGTTTCTAATAGGTAAGAGACTAGAGACACAAAAGTGAATGTGACATGTCCAGGACCTCAAAAGTGTCAGAAACATGCAGGGAAGATGCAGGGAAGACATAGGATCCACAGCAGTCTTATGTGTTCATGAGCTACCTGTTACACTACCCACTACCCAGTTCCATATTAAATCCTTCACACAAGCTTTTGAGATTAACTCCAACTGGGCATAAACTAATATGAGAGATGGTAAGCAATTTGCCCACAGTTCTGCACATAGTATATCTGCACATAGCTCAATACAGATCTGGCTTTTTGGTCTGCACACAAGTCAGAGCCTCAATCACAATCCTCTACTAACACAAAAATTGATGTAATCTACATTTTCTTTGCTTTCTGGAAAGCTTCAAGGGATTCAATGTATCACCATAAAGAACAAAAGGCACATGGGTAGTGGACTATGTTTTCTTGAGAATACACAACCTCTAGGTGAAAGAGCTAAAGAGAAAAGTTCTTTTCCACATTATTAAAATGAAGATAACCAGCTTTAGTCAGACAGAGTTGCCCACAAATATAATGAGCTACATTTTCACCATTTTAAAACTGCAAGTAACTAGTGTTGACAAAGGAGGTCAGGGAATTATTCTTAGCTTCTAGGGAGGCTTCTCCCTCTCTCATCACTCTCATAGAAGGAAGCAAGTGACTATTTGGTAAAAAGAATAAATAACATTTCTAATATTGAGTTTCTAATCAATGAAACTCATGTATCTTAGAGGATTGACAGTTTGAGGTCAAACTGGGCTATACAGCAAGATGTTCTGTGTGTGTTTGTGTGTCTGTGTGCATGTGTGTATAGTGTGTATGAGAGAGAAAGAGAAATATGAATAAAACAAACACATTTGCAATTTCAGTATATCCAGACACTATCCTGTTATCTTTCACTCCTATTTTTAATTTTCAACTTTGATACTTTTTACATTTATAGTTTTTTCATCTATTTCTAATAGCACATTATCAAAACTTATAATAATTTCCAGCAAAGAAAATCAAAATTTCTATGCAAATAACCCAAAGTACTTACCTACATAATTTCTTTAGAATGTGCTGGAGAATGTTAAATAAACTTGAAATCCTATTAAACAAAAGAGAAACTGATATAATATTAAATTGAAACAAACAAATCTAGAAGTATAACCTCACTAATAATATGTGTAGCCTATTGTTCACAGTCAAAGGCAGCAGCAGCAGGCCACTAATGCCAAACAAGGACCAGCAAGTAGATTATGCTGAGGTGAGACACAAATTCCTTAATTTTCTTTCATGTTCATGAAGTATTTTGTATTAGACCTGTTATAATCATATAATTTAAAAATACCTGAATAAAACAAAAATATAGAATAGCTGTAATCAGTTGCCAAGAAAACTGACTTTTTGCATGTGTGAGCGGGGTCAGACCAGCCAAAGGGAAAGGAAGCACTGCATTTTAACTATCTGGTGCCTCATCTATATACAAACTTATTTCCATTATAATTTCTCTTTAAATGTTTTTTTCACTAAGAGAAGTAAGGCAAGGGGTTAACTAGCAATGTACTGAAAGATTGTTCTGTACACACATATAAAGCAATCCTTAGACAGTGGACTTTTGTGTAAGCAGGGTTCAAGTGTGACTGTTCCTTCACAAATCTGTGTCAAGTGGAGCTCTGCCATCAACAGTGGTGACTTTAGCACTGCTGGAATGAACCACTCCCAGTCCCGGCTTCTCTCTATGAAATGGCCATGATGCTACCATAGCCTTTCCTGCCAAGTTGTGTGATAGAAAGAGATCATCTGCATAACCTTTTCCCATACAATGAGGCACTCAGAGTTCTGAGGACCACTAATTTACTTCTGATGTCTAACATTTGGTAGGATGGAGAAATTTCAGAAGTCAGGCTGTCCAATCAGTCACATAATTCTGAGGGCTGAAAGTCTGTGGCTGTCTCATCCTCCTCTTCTCTACACAGGGCTAAAATGTGTGTTTCCCTGCACTTTACAACACACTCTCTGGCTCTAGCCTCCTGTGTAGGAAGTGGAAAGACTGGTGTTGCTAGCAATATGTTTCATTGTAGATGGAAACAAAGTAAATTGAGTTAGGAGACCTCAAGATCTAGAGAGTAATCGAACATTATCACTATTTAAAGGTAAAGGAAAAGCCACCATCACATTACATGAGTTCAATCTTTTCAATGCCCCCCACAAAGCACTTCCTTACTTGAGTGCTGCAAGTTTTTCTTTTAATTCTTCTGAAGTGACTTCTTCTAGCATGAAAAGTTTTGAAGTAAATGCATCAATATGCCCTAAAAGAAAATACAAAACTTAAAGACCCAAGTCATTGTGGTTATAAAATAATAAAAAAATAAGTTACCTAGGCTCTCTCTATAAAGATGTTCAACTATAAAGGACTTTGTATTTAAAAGGAGAGATATATTTCACTGGGTATCAAGTAAACCTGAATTTAAAATGACATACAGATTATGGTATGTTTCACGGTAAAATATTTGTTAAATATAAGAAAGTTGGCACATGTCTATATACTCCAAAGAGAATTATTACCCTAAACCTCCAACTTAAGAGAAAACCCTGCTCAGATATTGATTGGTATTCCTGGCTCTCACTAAAGCTGCATCTTCATGAAGTTGTAAAGAAAAGCATGAGCTCACCATATAAACAAGCAATTAAAGATCAAAGATGTGGACAGGGTATGCTCTATAAGTATCAAAGACACATTATTATGAAACTTATTATAAAAATATAGCTATTTTTTACTAAAGCAATCATAAAGGTCTCTGTGGGTAAAGCAATCTATTCAAAGTCTTATTTTCTTGTATGCCTGATATAAATCTACAACCCACAAAATCCAAAATATTATATTCTTAAGATGATATTTCTTTTTTTTTTTTTTTTTTTTTTTTTGTTTTTTTTTTTAAAAAATACATTTTTCATTGGGGAACTTGTGCTCTCTCCAATGTGGCTTCCTATTCCAAAGCAGGATGTGTAGAAGGGGTAATCCATAGAGAAACAAGTCAATGTATTTTTTTTTTTTTTTTTTTTTTTGGCTTGGTGCTAGGGGTTGAACACAAGGCTGGATCGCATGCATTCATTACAAAACATTTTCACTGAGTTACAACTCTAGCCCAAAATTATTGGTTACTATTACAGAATGTTGATGAATAGATTTTTTATTTTGGAAAGTGGTAGACCACAGGATATATAAAGCATTTGTTTTTCCTTTATTGTCTGTACCTGTTAGATAGTTTAATAATAATGGGGGGAAACTTTCTTTTTATAAAGATGATTTTTAATAGCTTCTCTTTATGTAAAAGATAACTTTTTTCCTTTGAGACATGGTCTCACTTTGTACCCCTGGCTAGTCTGGACTTGCTATAGAGGTCACAAAGGCCTCTCACACTTGTCGTGGTCATACTGTCACCTTATAAAATTATTCAGCTGAGATGATGGCTCCGTGGTAGCAGTGTGTCTTGACCAGTGTTCTATTGGAGACACCATGATCACAGCAACTCACAAAAGAAAGCACTCAGTTGGGGCCAGCTTACAGTTTCAGAGGTTTAGTTCATTATCATCATGGTGGAGAACATAGTGGCACACAGGCACTCATAGTGCTGGAGAGGCAGCCGAGAGTTCTACACTCTGACCCACAGGCATCAGGGAGAAAAGACACTGGGCCTGGCATGGGATTTTGAAACACCAAAGACCACCCCTGGTAACACATTTCCTCCAAGAAGGCCACACCCCTAATCCTTCTTTTGCAGTGAAGAAGAAGCACTTCTTGATGAACATTCAAATATATATACGCCTATGGGGATTATTCTTACTCAAACCACTAGACTGAGAACTTGAGTTTAATCTCCAGGACCCACACTGTGGAGAGAAACTGATTCCTGCAGGTTATCCTTTGACCTCCAAATATGCACTATGAGCATGTGTGTGATGGTTTTTATGTGCGTGCACACATGTGAGCATGTGTACATGTGTACAACAATTAGTAGAATTAAAAGGCTATTTTAGTTGAATGAAATCCAGAAGGCCTCAGCAGGAGGATTGATGAACAGGAAGCCCCCATCTCAACCCATTTCCCAACACCAAAGTCTAAAGTAAACCTAAAATTTTTGCTTATTTATTTGGTGTTTTTAGACAGGGCTAGCCTGGCAATCCCTGTGTAGGCCTTAAACTCCTTAGCTTTGTCCCATCCTCTCCAGTGTTGGAACGATATGCATGCCCAGTGGAGAAGTTGGGAGAGATCATCTCCTGCTTCTGTTCAGGTTTTAGTCGTTCCCTCCTTCCAATAATGAAGTAGGCAGACATGGAAGAATGTTTAAAATGAAGGTGCTTCATTCATTACCAACTTGCGATTACAGTAGATCAACAGATCGCATGCAGAATTCACAACTGAAACAGAACAGATTTGAACTCTTGTAGCAATCCCAGATGCAATCCCAGAGCCATACGGTTCTAAGAACTGCTACAAGTCTAGGAAGCTCTCCGAAGAGTTTGGGGTGTCAACCAAGAACAGTCTTTTGAAGATGCTCAAAGAAAGTAGATCATTGACAGGAGGAACAGGTGTGTGTCTCTCATCGATAACAAGTCTTAAAGCCAAAATCTGAGTCTTGGAGGCTGGGGCAAGAATGAATCTCTCGGCCTGAAGCAAATGGTTTGGTCCTGGAAGCTGGCTCAACTGAGCTATGTCCACTGCAGAAACTCTTAAGTGTTCTTCAAGGAGGCTCCATACCTAGAACTTGGAGCTTTGGACTTCAAATGAGCTTGTTTCTAGTGCTCATCCTCATTTGCCATTGAACTTTCGGAGTCCTGGAGTGTCAGAGTGTAGGAAGTCCTGACTGAGCCCTGCTTGGCTGACTGTGTGTTTGCCAATAAGGCGAGAGTTGTAACCAGTCGAGGAAGCGCTATCAAAACCTTCTGTCCTGTTTGCTTACTGGTGATCCTTGCATGGCTTCTGTCTGCTGCTGTCAGGCATGGTCAGACTTGAGGCTCTGGCAGGCAAGAGCCAGGCTTTTTGTGCAACTGAAGGTTTTTCTTTCTTTTGGAATTCCTTTGCCCTACAAATTTTATTTCTTTACCCATCAGAGATTCCCTGAATGAGTCTGGAAGTCCCATATTAGGAGTCCCTCCTATGTATAGGGTGTTTTCTACCCTGTCTCTGTGTTTCCTGAAATAAGGACTCTGAGACTAAGAAGTTTTGGCTGATCCCTGACTAGCTCATAAATGTATCATTCTGTTTCTCTATTCTAAGTTCTTCGTAGAACTGGCTGGTTACTTCTGCTCAGCTCTCATGCATCTGTCCTTCATCGTGTCCTAGGGTACATTCTCCCCTGCCTGGCTCTATCCCAGAATCATTTTTCCAGCTGGATATCCCATCCTCTATTCTACCTTTTCCTATTGGCCATAGTTTGGTGTGTGTGTGTGTGTGTGTGTGTGTGTGTGTGTGTGTGTGTGTTCATTGATGGGTGATGTATCCATNTGTAGACCAGGCTGGCCTCGAACTCAGAAATCCACCTGCCTCTGCCTCCCAAGTGCTGGGATTAAAGGCATGCGCCACCATGCCCGGCAAGATGATATTTCTGTGGTAGAAAGTAATGTGTATATTTTAAAACAAAATATGCAGAGGCATGCACAGAGATGCTGTGATATATATCAAGTGACAGAGGAGATTCTGAGGCAAATGTAATACACATGGGTCAACAGGAAAACGTGTTATTACTATTGTAGGAAGGTTAAAAACATCACAGTGTAAGAGTAACACCCAGGGGGCTGGAGTGAAGGCTCAGTGGTTAAGAGCACTTACTGTTCTTCCAGAGGTTCTGAGTTCAATTCCCAGCAACCACATGGTGTGCATGAAGACAGTGTACTCATATAAAAAAGTGCATAAATTTTTTTTTAAAAAAGAAGAGTTACACCCACCAATGTGGGAAATAATGTTTTAGACTTATATTTTTATGTTTTAGATTTTACTTATATTTTTAACTCCTAATATTTCATTGTCAAAAGAAATTGCTTAGAAAGTAGGTATCAGTCATTAGGACTACAAACATTGCATATAGTTTATTACCTCCTTTCCATATCTAGCCTACTTTAATCTCATTTGCTTTATGCTCAAAGAAGTTAATTAGAAACATTTTTACAAGACGTCTTCCCACCCAGACAACATATCTGTTTGTCCTCACAGTCATTTGTTATTTCTTAAGCCAACTTAAGTTTCACCTCTCCATCTCTAATGCTCATTATATGTGACATTCCTAATAATAAAGACACATTTTAATGGCTTAACAGTGATAAACAGAGGATATTAAGTGCAAAAAAATGTATTTTTGGATGTTTAATAAATAAACCTGAGACTACTAATAGAACTTACCTTAAAAAAAATTCAACATAAAAGTATATAGCAGCAATACAGTCTATCAAAGAACTAACTAGACAGGGAATCCTGTACTAAGTGCTATAAAGGCCTACTTCCTCAAGGAAGCTACAGCTCTCAACAGTGGAGCTTTCTAACCTGCGAGTCCACGTGAGTTCTATTAGAGCCTGAGATACTTGTCTCCTCAGTCTTTGAGGTACTTGAGCCAGATTTGTGAAGCTGAAATCTCTGGCCACTGTCCTTCAGTAACAACCTATCTCTTTTAGATCACACTTTAAGAAGAGTTACACTTGGGAGACATTGCTTTAGATAACAAAAGTGAAGCCTCTAGGCTTGTGAATCATTTACATATAATGCATATAAGTGTGCCCAGCTTTAAATGCAGTATATGTTTATAAAAACAATCATACAAGCAGAAATAATGTATTTTGGCAATAAATGAGAAAATTTACAATTATTTCACTATTTTTACATGTTTTACCAAAACAAAGTCTCCATCAATTGTATTTAGAGGAATGAAATATAAAAAAATATGCATTTAGTACACTGCAATTTAAAACATCAAAACCAGCACAATTCTACATTTTCACAGTCTTACCAAGAGTAGTGTGACAGTGCTCACTGCCCTCTTAGACAGCTCCTGATAGAGAAGCATCTTTCCCCACTGTGGCAACTGGCATACTCTCATCTAAGTTAAGATCAACTCCCATACTCTGCCCAAGAGTTCCTTTAATTAAAGCCTTATGCTGGTGTTACCTGTCTTTCATGTCACAGCACGCTCTCGTTTACATCATTAGGTAGTCAGCCTTCACCAAGTCTCTGTGGCAGTGATTAAAGAGTCTGAGCAGTGGTAGTGTTAACATTCTGAGTCAGCTATTTTTTTTTTTTTTCTACAGCTCCATGCAAGTTTGATTACAATTTTACTTCTGGCACTACTACCTCTTAAGTTCCTCCCACTTAATCACTGCTGGCCAATTCCTTGTTTTCATTATCTATTTTCATAAAATCTCAAACAACTGATCACTGGGAGACAAGGAGGTGCCACACCACATATTTGATTTCTGTACACAAACTGGTAAGAAGTACACAGCGACTTCTTCACAGACTAAAAGAAAGGATGTAGGTAGTCATTGATCATGTGTGTCTGTAATCTGCTTCATAATTAGTGGACTGAGGAGCTGACAGTAAGGTTTATATGCAACTTCTACTCTTAATATACTGTCATAATGGAAGGTCATGCTTATAAGAATTGTGTAAAGTGAGGACTGACTGAATGTCACCTCTATAGATTTGATAAACATAACACTGGACAGCAGATAGAGAAGCTGTGATGAGACTACAGATTTTCTTAAAGGAGCAACTCAAAAGCTTTTAAGGCGCAAGAGACACTAATCTAGATAAGAAATTGAGCATATTTATATATAGCGAAGCAAGCAAGCAAACAAAAAGCAAATGTGTTTAATGCACCTGAAGACTATGAGCTATGGTGGTTTTCAGAGTGCCCTAGCTTAGCAGCATTATTATCTGAGATCGGGTTAGGAACATGAAGACCCAGATCCCATTCTGGACCACTCAATCAGATACTCTAGGACCAGTGCTAAAACATTAGCCAGGTATGGCAGTACGGCACTCATATCAGCACCTGGGGGGCTGAGGCAGGATTGGGAATTTGAGGTCATCCAGATGCTATATATAAAAAAACTAACAACAATAAGAACTCCCCCAAAATACTTATTACTCAGAATGGGGGGCAAATTTTCAAATAAATAATTACTGTTTCTAGTTCAGGCAAGAAAAACACATAGCACTCACTATACACAGGACACCATGCCTCTGCTCTGTACTAGGAATACAAAGCTCTACTGGGCTCCAACCTCCAATTACTTACTAATAGGAAAAAGTGATGGCCTAACAATGATGTCGGGGTAACAAAGGGCAAGTGAAAGAACACATTTAGAGATCAAAAGAAGGAGAAGACTGGGGGAGATGGGAGGTAGTAGGGCAGACAGATCAGTCAATATCACCTTTTACTGGTATAGAGACCAAGACAAGAGATGACAGAGATGTTCATCGTGTAACATTCCAATGTGAAGGAACAGAATGAATAATGAGAGCAAGTAACTTGTCATGTGAAGCACGTTAACTATACAAGAACCCTGGCAACATCTTTCAAAGTCCTGCTAATTTCCTTCTGCTCAAAACGCTGTTTCAAGATGAGAATTCTAAGACAATGAATGCCATTATAATTATAAGAAAATTACAAAATCTGTGTTAATCAATTTACTAGCTCACTACTACTCTCTGTCACTGCTTAACTACAGTCAGCATAAGCAGAGAATGGAAAACAAAGAAGTACAAAATGGAAGTATGTAAAGCTGAATTCAAAGGTAAGTACTTAGAGAGTTACAAAGGGGAGAGGGCTCCTATAGACTCACCAACATAAAACGAGCAGTTGGAATGCAATAGACTTTCAGTCCAGAAGCGACAGAGCTCGCTTTCAGTCAGAGCTTCAACTCCATAACAACCTTGATACTCTACTTTTGGTAGCACGTAAACTGGAAATTGCTGCAATGCAAAATTGCATTTTGTCAAAGCTCTAAGTCTGATCTCCACACACATTCCATGGTACACAAGTGCCCACAAATCATAAATACATACAATAAATCAAAACCCTAACAAAAACAAAAGTTTGTCTTCCAAAGAAAATACATTTGCCTATATAGCCAGTAACTTTTGAATGCTTGCAGGAAATTTAACTTTATTTTGCACAGTGTAGGATTTGAAAAGGAAGATATGGATACATTTGCCTCAGAGGGGTAGATTCAGGAAGAAGATGGATAAGGGATCACTCACCACAGCCCTTATCGCCAACATAAACAGGCATACTCCCTGCCAAGGAATGTGATTCACAGCAGATTCTTTGGGACAGAGCCTAGTACATACAATTGTTCATAGGTCCAAAGCTAAATGCTAGAAGGCAATAACTAACATATACTAATAATTCTCAAAAGAAAAGAGAAAGAACCCTCCCCTCTTTAGACAGTAGCCACTCAAATTCCCTGAGCAGCTGGTTTCCTAAGAATGAGCATTAACAACCTTTAAGAACAACTGTGGATATTACTAATTTTACAACACAAAATGCTTTATTCCAAGCACTAAGCATGTGACAAATCATCCATTTAGAGATTTCTGGTCAGCATATCAAGCAGATGGAGCAAGATGACTATGTCCATTACTGGTCTAAGGGAGAATGTGCAAGCAAGTACCTTCTTGCAGAATACTGTAGCAGATGTGTTTTTCTGCCAACGAAAACTTAATTCTTTCTAATGGTTCTGGACATTAAACCCAAGGTCATGTGCAAGCTACACAAGTGCTCTACTACTGAGCTATGATACATCCCCAGCCTGAAAATTCTACTCCCAACAGGATTCTCCATTCCCTGCTACAAAAGAAACAAGGTTTACAGTACCTATACAAGTGACTTGGCTAGTTAGCACTTTAGGGTACTTTCTTTCACAGATTTAAAAACATTTAATCATTGTTTCTCAGTTTCTGGCTTTCCTAACATGGTTTAGCGTCTTTTGCACACCAGTGGTGCTAAGAAAAATTCAAACACAGCATTTCAGCCATCAGCACACAGAATGGTGTGGTTTGTTGTGCCTACTGATTTCTGTAAGATGTTGAATGGTATATACCTATAATGTAATGCATGTAATAACCTGGTGACCCTGATAAAATGTAGACTTAGGTGCTGGCTAAGGCTTTCCATTTTTTTAGAAGTTGTAGTTCTAAGGACCATAGCTTGCACCTGCAGTAAAGACCACAAAGTGGCTTATCAATTTAAAAAAAATGTGATTGGATTAAAATCATTGTATCATATGATAATTCTGTACCCAATGAATGATAAATATGATTAGGCCTCTCAACTTTAAAGCAAATAGGACCTGGAGACAAAATTTCCATTTTCTATTCCATCTCCAGAATGCTGAGAATTTGACGGCCCAGCAGATAAACTGCTAAAAAAAACCCAACAATCTGAATCCACACAAAATATATATAGAGAGAACAGACTCTAGCATTGTCCTCTGATCTCCACACATGTTCCATGGCACACGAGTGACCATATGCCACTTACATACGTACAATAAATCAAAAACCTAAACAAAAATCTCAAGCCTCATGTCAGAGAGCTAATAAATGTGTACAGTTAGATGGTTGATTACGGCAGAAATAAAAAAGAACAGATGCTGCAAAGCAAAGATGATTATCTTTCTGGATCTTAATTGGATTATATTATTATTTACACATGGAAAGTAACCTTCAAGATACATATATACATACATATATGTACACATATACATATATATACATATATATAATTTGTGTGTGCGTATATATGTATAGTTGAGGGCAGTGTGCTTCTCTTTGATATAAAACCAAGTCTTAAATCTGACTTTACTTCTGTATGCATTCTACTGCCATCTCCAGGAAGTCAGGGGAAGGGCCTGAATGTTTTCTCTCTCCTTAGCATCTACAATTGAAGTACAAATCACAATTTGCATCAAGATTTGTGATGTAAAAGTTTCTCATTTCCCCAGAAGGGCAGCTGTAGTCTATACTGCCTAGGTGAAAGCTTTTCTTGCATATGTTTGCCAGTTTTTACATAAACCTCTTAAATCCTATGTCTGCTCCTAAACAGTTCACATTTGGTCTTTTCAGTACCACTGAATAACTTCTATTTTTCCTAACATATTACATCTTTAAGCAGTCTTTTTTCCCTCAGGACCAACCTAAAATTTCAATACCTGGATCTGAAATTGTTAACCACTTTAAAATGCAGCACCCAGGACATGTGGTTAACTAGTAGTCAAGAGTTAGTAGCTGCTTAGTGGTCAGGTGGCCTGGGAGTCACAGTTCTACACAGAATGTGTAAGCTTCAGTTTTGCCTTAGTCCACATCAGCCTCTTCATTTCTGTTCTCTCAAACTAGATGCTCTTTAAGTTCTCTTCAAACAAGAGCTTTTATAAGCACAGGTGTTGCTGGCTTTTTAGTTGTTGTTAGGTTTTTTTTTTTTTTTTTTTTTTTTTGGAGGCAGGGACTTTACTCTGTAGCCCAGGCTGGCCTGGAACTTAGTATGTAGAGTAGCTGGCCTCAACTGCTGACAATACTCCTGCCTCAGCCTCCCAAGTACAGAGTTTTGTTGAGGAAGATATCAACAATATAAAAGTGCAGAGGTAAGGGGAAAAAAATCAGAGATGAAAGTCTTGAACATCAGAAATTTTGCAAACCTGAAAACCTTGTCTAAACAAGCTGGTTCTCATGAAGGAAATACTGCAAGGATACATTCTTAAATGGCAATATTTTAAAGTTTTTCAAACTAGTGTGGATTCCTTACAAAGATTCTTAGCCTTTCCAACCCCTCAAGTTTTCTAATCTCTTTACTGAATTTCTGTGTTGCTAACATTTCAGAAAAAGAGATAAGTGGGGCATAAGTCCAAGGGGCATAGATTACAGTACAGAAATTATACCATGTGTGCTAACCCACCACACATAAAAACAACAATACATGGGGCAAGCATTCCCAGGAAAGCTTTCAAGTTTTACTCTGAGTTTGACAGTCAGAGATATGACTTCTATTTAGATATTCTCTGGGGCTCAATTATTTTGACATCTTGATAAATAATTTTTCCTACATGGTTATAGCTTGATATTTATAAATTTTACTTTTCGAGAGAATGACAATGATCCTACCAAGTTATGTTGGTCAAGAATTAAACTAGTGTCCAAAATTTCCCTGTGCTATTTTTATTTAGGAGATACTGGCATCAACAGTATTTTGAACATATAAATAAGAAGACAAAGTGGTACAGATTCACATGTTAGAATGTGAATAAATGAGGCTGCCTACAAAAAAACAAGAGCACAAATAAGTATAAAAATTAACACACACACACACACACACACACACACA
>NC_034599.1:64331806-64335881 GCF_900095145.1 Mus pahari | reverse complement strand
CAATGTGTCAGCTGCTCCCACCAAGCTCACACCAGAGCTCTATCCTAGGGACTCACATGGCAGACAATGTGTCAGCTGCTCCCACCAAGCTCACACCAGAGCTCTATCCTAGGGACTCACATGGCAGACAATGTGTCAGCTGCCTCCCACCAAGCTCAGACCAGAGCTCTATCCTAGGGACTCACATGGCAGAAGCAGAGGACTAGTTTCCAGAAGGTGTCTCTGACCTCCACACCTCCATTCACACATGTATGTGCATACATGTATGTGTATGCATGTACAAACACACACCCTCTCTTAATAAATGAGAGTATCAAAAAAAGAATGCTTAAAAAAAAAAAAGAAAAAGAAAAAGAATGCTTTTACGAAACAATAAAAGACACTTCAGTACTTCTTATCTCCCAGACTCCAGAAGTCACATGCAGTGTCAAGTGATCTAAGAGAAGCTCAGTTGCAGAAGGGATACTGGGAAAGCTGTAATAATCATTGGCTTCATTTTCTGAGGAGACTTTATATCACACTCCAAGAGGAGCCATAGGGAAAAGACAGCAGAAACTGGTGCCCCAGCAGCCCTAAACTCCAGGACTCTTAAAAGCTTCAGTTTCTAAAAGATGTTGAGAAATGTCTCAGGGTAAAGAAAGGGCTCATAGGAGACAAGAAAATGCAAAGTCATACACAGATAGGAGTGCTAGTCTGGTCAAGTCAATCTAAATGACATTTTCCCTAGAGTTTCTATGTACTATGTCAAGGCAATTACCAGCATTTATGATGATGGAGTGTGTATCTTATTAAAACTGATTTCAACATCTTACTCAAAGAAGTTTACCCAGAAACATTATAGGAGTGATCAGTAATTTAAAATCAAATTTTGTTAGAATGCCATATTTAGCATTTGGTATTATCACTCACACTGCCACATCACAATTCTTAGATAACTTACTCTTCTGATCTTCTTCCGTTTTTTGGAGCGTGGTCTCGTCTCTACCCTCTGGACACTGCACCGCACAAGTAACAACAGATCTTGTAGGCTGAACAACTTGTAGACAAAGTTTCCTTCTTGAGGAGCTATATATTCTGATGTATCTTCCACATAGTCTTGAAGTTCATATGGCAATCCTTTAAAAACATTCCTCATTACCATTTGTACTGGCTAGTTTTGTATCAACTTGACACAACTGGAGTTATTAAAGAGAAAGGAGTTTTGTTGGGGAAATGCCCCCATGAGATCCAGCTGTGGAGCATTTTCTCAGTTAGTGATCAAGGGGGAGAGGCCCCTGTGGGTGGGACCATCTCTGGGCTGGTAGTTTTGGATTCTATAAGAGAGCAGGCTGAGCAAGCCAGGGGAAGCAAGCCAGTAAAGAACATCCCTCCATGGCCTCTGCCTCTGCTCCTGCTCCCTGACCTGCTTGAGTTACAATCCTAACTTCTTTTAGTGATGAACAGCAATGTGGAAATGTAAGCTGAATAAACCCTTTCCTCCCCAACTTGCTTCTTGGTCATGATGTTTGTGCAAGAATAGAAACCCTAAGATACCATTTAAAAGTCTGCAACCCCTTTATGCATTGTAATCTGGGATATAGCAACTCGATTATTGTAACTGTCAATTCTTCACCTTGAGCCATATTTACTTACTGACATTGCATCAGAAAGCTGTCAACCAGAGCTTTAAAGATCTTACTTTTCACAAATACCTCCATGAGAACTGGACAAAACATGCATCAGGGTGATAACCATGGAGAAGGAAGAGCTTTAAAGGTCCTGCTAGTCCCAAGCCAGGAGGAAGGAGGAGCACTGTCACACTCCTTCTGTAGTCCACTACAGAGGGGACAGAGTGTGTGGGGAGGCCAATGAGTGCAATCCCCTCCATAAGTTTAGTAGCCCAGGTATATGCCAAGCAAACATTATAGCACACAAATAAGCTGGACAGATATACAAAGAGGACATAGTAGAAGCTGAAATAGTGATCAACAGACTGAATGGAATAAAATGTTAGTGACTAGGTAAAAATTATAAAATGGGTTATAATAGTATGAAAGAAGGAAGAAAAGTTAAAGAAAAGGAAGAGACAAACTGGTAAGTTCTCGATATTCACTTACGTCCTTTAGGCTTCTGAAACGCAGATGGCCAACTCGATTTTGGCCAGGTAGAGGCATCTAAAGCAGCAGAGGGTTGCTCAGAAGCAGATGGCTGTTTAGATTCTTCTGAGTTAGTCAAGGGCAACTCAGGTACTTTCCTGGAAACTGGTTTTAAAAGCTCATCCTGCATTTTTAGAATTTCTCCAACTGGATCAAATTTTTTATAGACTCTTTTGATAGGCTTCTTTAAAACACAAGATTCCTCTGAGAGAGTATTAGTGGCCTGATTTCCTGCAGAAGCCTGTGCTGAAGAATTTGGACTAGAACCTAAGTCAGCTGTCTTTCCATCACAGCTTTTCCTCTCTGTATCAATGATGAGGCAGTCCTCGTCTGTATCACTGCCACAAGGAACCCCTTTCTCACTCCCAGCTGTCTCTGACGCAGTAGCTGTTCTGTTGGGATTGTCTGCGTTCCCCTGAACACTCTGTCTTTCATCATTGGTACACAGCACACCTACATCACTCTCCTTAGAAATTCCCTCAGTTCTGTGGACTTCGTTATCTTGTGTTAAAGATTTTTCATTGGCACTGGGAACCTCTTCACCACATGGTTCAAGTCCCTGATCATCTTTATTTTTGCACCCTTCAGGACCACTTTCCACACCAGAGAATAGCTGTTTCTCCTTCTGTAATTGTTTCATCAGAATCTGACATAAACTTCTAGAATCATCAGTAATGTTTGGTGTAGCTGATGCCTCAGGTGTAGCTGGTGCAACAGGCGTAGCAGGTGCCACAGGCGTAGCGGGTACCACAGGCATAGCGGGTGCCACAGGCACAGCTGCTATTTTGGGGACTGCGTGGACATCTGTCATGAGGGGTGCAGAGGAGTCACTTTCGGAACTTGGTGACCTAGGTGGACTAGTAGTAGTTACTCCAAAGGTTTCAAGTTCTGTGACATCACCATCAAAGTCCATATCCAAATTTTCCAGAGTTTCAATTTTTCGGCACTCACTTGCTTCAGTGGGTATCTTGGAAGAAAATATATTGATACATTATTAGAAAAAAGTCAGGTCATAGTTACTTAATGCCTTTATCCCTAACATCATAGTTCATGTTTTTAAAAGTAGAAAGATGTCTCGGTGAGTAAAAGGATTTCTATGCAAGCATAGGAACTGAGTCTCTATCTCTAGCACCCAAGCAAAAGCCAGACATGGTGATGTGTGCCAGCAATCCCGAGGTTCTAGCAGAGGGAGCACGGTAAAGGAAGATCCCAGTGACCTGCTAGCCAGCCAATTCAGCTGAAAAGGTTACCCTCAGGGTCAGTGAGAGAGTGTATTTCAAAAACTATGGTGGAGAGTAATAAAGAAAGATGCTCGATGATGACCTCTGGCTTCCACATGTGCATACACACACTACATGTCCCAAGCTTCATATTCATACAACACAGCAGAAAGACAAGTCTAATAGCTCCAAAATGTACACAACTTACACTCAAGTACTTAATTTTGTATTCGCCTTGAAAATGTTCACATAGACAGTCAAGGTATAATAACACAGGAAAATAAATTGTGAAATGCAAGACCTAAAGTTTTCTCATTCATCAAGAAGGTACCACAAGAAGCACTCATGCTCACTTCATATACTCTGGGGGAGAACCTAGAACTTAGATGATCAGGAGGACAGTCTCTTCATGGCTGTTAGGCAATGGGAAGGTTCATTACCAGAGTCATTCTGTAACTTTTATCTTTCTTAATCTACTTTGTTTCTTTGTAGCACTTCTCATTTCCTGATATGCACCTGCCACCAGTATATATTCCAAAATTAAAATGTAAAAAAATAAACCATAAAACAATTTGGAAGTGCTTTATGATACACCTTGAAAATATCAATGATCAGATGGCAAACAGAAAAATTATAAACATATAAAAATGAAAACATCAACAGCCTTAAAAGACTATAAGGTTTTGTTTTGTTTTGGTTTTTTTTTTTTTTTTTGGTTTT
>NC_034599.1:64298823-64331276 GCF_900095145.1 Mus pahari | reverse complement strand
GGTTTCTTTCTCTGTATAGCCCTGGCTGTCCTGGAACTCACTTTGTAGACCAGGCTGGCCTTGAACTCAGAAATCCACCTGCCTCTGCCTCACGAGTGCTGGGATTAAAGGCGTGCACCACCACGCCCGGCTATCTTCCCATTTCTTAATGTACCCTGTTTTTCTCCATATTTATCAGTACCTGCTATTTCTGCTGTTGCATATGTAGTATGTGTTGTCTATAATGGTGTAAGCATAGAGACACCAGACTGCATTCCTATTTACCCATCCTTAACACACGGAACAGAATCTACACAGAGAATATTTGCAGAATGGATTATTTTCTATAAACAAAATATTTCACTTTAATAATCATAATAAATTACCTTTATGTACACATCATTAAAACTAATGTTTATATCATGCTAACTGTCACCGTAATGTTTGCATGTAGCTTGAACTCAAATCGCTAAGAAGTAATGTGACAGCCATCTTACAGATGGCCTCTGATAAGACCATTCATTCTCTGCTCAGCTCTGAACTACAAAATACTGTTAACTATGGTCATCTTCTTGTCTTACAGAACCATACTAACCTTTACCTCTGTTTTAGTGTCTCTGTCTCTGTTAACTAATCTCTCTCCAGCTTTCTTCCCAACTGCCCTTCTTGGCTTCTGGGACCACTGCTCTGCTGTCCACTTCTATGGCCTTATCTTCTGGATGTCACATTAGAAAGGGAAATCACATGGCATTGGTTTTTCTGTAACTGGCTTATTGTATTTAACATTCTGATCTTCAGGTACATTCATACTGTTGCTAATGACAGATTTTTCTTATCTTTAAAGGTTTACTAGTATCCCAGTTTATATATATACTCCATTTTCTTGTTCCAGTTGCCTACTCCTGGACACTGAAGCTGACTCTGTTATCTGGGCCAGTATGCATAATGCTGCAATCAACATTAGGCACAAGGGTCTAAGCTCTTTGGTTTGCGGTTTTCTTTGAAATATCTGTTCACTAGACAGTTGCTGGAACATATGACAGTCTGATTTTTAAGGGACTTCCTCCCTGTTTTCTGAGGTGGCTGAACTAGTCTGCATTCTGAACAAGTGCTTCATATCCTCCTTAGTATGTGTCTTTTTGTTACTTGTAAATTCTGACACAGGTTACACAATTGCTGCTGCAGCTTCCCAAGCACTGGGGTTACCATATGAGCCACATGCCTAACTAGCACTAGTCACTTATCCCTTTTGTTATTTCCACCTTTACTCTGAGAAGATGTTAGCTCACTGCAGTGTTTGTGTGGATGAGGGATGTGGAGGTCAAAGGCTGGGGCCATGTGTCTTCTTCCTCAGTCACTCTCCATCTTATTGTCTGAGAGGTGACTACTCTCTTGGAACCTAGAGCTCTCAGTTTAGCTAGGGTGGCTGACCAATAAACTCCAGAGATCTCCCTGTTCTCTCCTTACCCACCCAGTGCTATGCCTACAGGCATGTTCAGTAACACCTGCTTTGTACATGGGTACTAGGGATCAGAACCCAGACCCTCATGCTTCTGCAGCAAGCACTAGTGACTGAGCCTTCTCCTCGATACCAACACCGCATGGTTTTCACTTGCGTTTCCATGACAACTGGTGATGGTGAACATTCTTTCATATATTTGTCAGCTACTTATATATCTTGTTTTAGAATGTATACTCAAATTGCTGTGCTGGTTTTTAAAATTTATTTTACGTATGGGGGTTGGAGAGATGGCTCAGGGGTTAAGAGCAACTGCTGCCTTTCCAGAGGGCCCAGGTTCAGTTCTAAGCACTCACGTCAGGGCTCAGGACTGCCTGAAACTCCAGGGAATTAGAGGCCTTTGGCCTCTGAAGACACTCTCACATATACATATTCACATGCAGGCACACACCTATATATAACTAAAACTAAACATATTTTAAAAACATAAGTGATACACAAAAACCGCAGTATTAATCACATGCCATGTACTGTTTCATTACATGTATATTAAAGGCTACTTTAACTATAAAGTTTAGAGACTTGCAATATGAGTTTATGCTTCGAAATGATAAACAATATATCTTAAACAGGGGAGAAAAAGAATTACATACGTCCACCTCAGAGGTGTACTCTTCGGGTTTGTCCATAAAGACAGCAGAGACTGGAACAGATGTGTTTTTTGATATTATATGTTTTAATGGAACTTCATGGAAGATTTGATTTCTTTCTCTCATTGTCATTTGTTTTCGGGGAAGTGGAGAATTGATATAAATTACTTTAACTGGTTTGGAACCTTAAAATAGAAACAGAAACAAGTGGTGATTACTATCTGGTAGTTTTAAAAGAGGAAAAGGATGCATGATAGAAGGATCACTAAACAGAGACAGGATAGGAAAATGGTGTCATGCCCATCATATCTGTCTCTTTTGGATTACATGTCTTTAAGCCCCTTAGTACTAAAGGACAAGAGGACCCAGCCAGAAGGGGAAATATGTTCTAACAATGTTTAAAGGTTTCTGGGCTTTAGAACTAACTGGAAGATAAACTGGAAGGTAGTTTGGAAGATAAAATGACCAAATATGAACCAGAGCGACAGGGGAACTAATGTGCAAATATTTTTACACTGGTGACAAAGGCTATCTTCTGTCAATACATTTTAATTCTGGTTCCCAATTACAAAGAAATCCTAGAAATTTGCCCACTGCAAGCTGTCTGATGTAATGCATTCCTTCATCTCAATGACAAAAAAGAAGTCCAACGTCTTCCACATATTTCTGGCTAGCCTTAGTAATAATTCCTTCTCTTTGTCTCACTCCTACATATGACTGCAGGTACCATAGGTTTCAGCAGTCAGTTTTATTGCAACTTTACAGCTGGATAAGCTCTACAAAGTTTAACTGTCAGATTCTCATTCTCCTTAAACAAAGATGGAGACCTGTGTGTGGCACACAGCCATCTATATCTGCATAGCTGAAATGAGGGAGTTCCAGTCGTTTGGGTACATTATCTGGCATACCAAATCACAAACCTTCCACAGCTATCATCTCAACACACACTGGAATTTCCCACTGCTCCTTGTAGCTTGGTCCATGGTTATTGAGCAAGGTGAATAATGCTTGGCTAGTCAGAGCTATCTGCGGATGGTATCTTGAAACAAGCTTCTCTGCGTTCGGGTCTTTACTAATATCCTGAAAAACAATTAGGTTCTATATTGTGATTTATGCTTCATAAATAAACAGAACCATGTGCACCTTATTATCTAGGTCACTCTCAACATTTCCACCACAAAGTAATGAGGAGGAGAGAGAATGTTATGGAAAGAATGTTAGAATAACCAGGATTCATGCATTTTGTGTAGTACAATTATTAAAATTATTTTAAGTATTTAGGAAAGCCACATGAAACTCACACAGTGCATAGCTTCAGCTTTCTGCTGTGGGGTCTCAATGGAAGACATATCCTCTTTTGAGAGCTGCAATTTCACAGGCATCGAGGGAAATGCTGTTTTTACAAACTTTGCACTGCCCTAAATAAGTGAAAAATGAATGTTACTATCAAAGCCTTCATGTATTTTTCTTGCAACACAGGAAACTTAACTGAAATTTCAAATGTCAATCTTAGAATCTCCTTGAGCTAAGACATTCATTCACAATTGTGCCTGACAACCATAAGCAATGTTTTGTTATTGTTATTGCATATAAAAAGGTCTAGGGGAGGTCTCTTGAAATCTTCCTGCCACTTTAAGTTTCACTTTTTTAAATGAAGCATAAATCACAATACAGAAGAATGGAAGCACTAAAATACCCTTTCAATAGACTTATTTTTCAAACATTTGTGAATTTCTTCTTTAAGTGGGGTTCCCTACGTTATTTGAAAAGTATTAACGAAAGTGGGAGGGAAAAAAGTCAAGAAACAAAATTAGTAGCTATATTTTAAAAAGGTAAGGTATTGCACCTGCTTTGTGTGTCTCGGAAGTGTAAACACAGTGTCCACATGAGACATAAATGAGGTTTCTAGCTGAGGTCTGCAGCTGCCCTCTTCACCTTCACAGAATAACCCTTACCAAAGCAAGAAGAGTCTTTTCTAGCTTCAGTCCCATCTCTGTTTTGAAGGGGAAGAATCCCATTAGGCTGGTAACTTCATGAAGAGTATAAAATTCTGGGTACTTTTTCACTTGTTCAATGCAAGCTCTTAGGAGTTGCTGGGAAATAGAAAATAAAAACTATTCATTAGTATTATACTTCCCTAACAAATGTTCTTTGGTTACACATGACTATAAATTCATTAACTGCAAAGTTAGATCCTTTTCACTCATTCCATCTTCTTCCAATAACCCACACATTCTGTTTATTTCTTATTTGACCTAATCTTTGTTTTTATAACAAACTTTAACCTAATTTCCTAAAATAGTGATATTTAATAATACTAAAATTAGTGATCTTATTAAAGTTTAAAATTATATAAAGAAGACAAGATTTTTTTTATACTTCTTAGGAAACTGACAAAAGAAATGAAGCCACATGAAATTTTCTGCATAATGTATTACAGTAGAGCAATACATGAAGCTGGGCCTGACCATATGTGCACATTCCTAAACTCTCAGTACTTGGAAGGTAGAGGAAGGAGGGTCAGGAGTTTGATGTCAGCCTGGGCTACATGAAAACCTGTCTTTGAAAAGAAGCAATGACTAAGTACTTAAGTGTCTTCTCCAATTTCTAAAATATTAATGACTAACCAGGAAATTGGGGAAGGAAATATTCATAGCATTACCCACAAAAAGCATATACCTATGATAACATGAAAGTAACTCAGAGGAACAGAGCATCACTAAGGGAAGTTTTGATCATTTTAAAAGCACACACATGTGCTGTCTTCTAAGGAACTTGTCATCTTTTGTCAGTGGGTGGTAGCTAGAACTTTTAGGGAGGATTCTATTTTACTTTTATTTTTTTAGTCAGGCTTTCACTGGATAGTGTTCTGGTTGGACTGGAATGTTCTAGCTGGACTAGAATGCACTGCATAGACCAGGCTGGCCTGGAACTCACAGAGATCAAAGATCTGCCTGTCTCTGCCTCCCAAGTGCTAAGATTAAAGGCATGTGCCATGACAACCAGCTAGGATGTATTTTAGATCACAGAAGCTCTAACTTACATCTATACCTCCTCCTTCTACATAGTTACAAATGTTTCAAGTTACAAATCAATAATTAGCTTAGTACATTTTAATTATTTATTTATTGGTGTGTGTGTGTGTGTGTGTGTGAGAGAGAGAGAAAGAGACAGAGAGAAAGACACACACACAGAGACAGAGAGAGAAAGACAGAGACAGAGATGGTGGTGCAAGCAGGCAAGGGGCAGGAAACACTTGGAGGAGTCAGCTCTCTCCTTCTACCATGTGGATCGGTGGGGGGTTCCTGGGATGGGAATCAGGTAGACAAGCTTGGTACATATGCCTTTAGTGGCTGAGCCAAGTCTTGCAGTTCCATATCCCATTCCTTTTCCTGATACACATGCCCCACTGTGTTTAATACTTGTAACTGTGTTCACTTATCTCAGCACTTTCTCAAAAAAAAAAAAAAAAGTAAGCAAGCCAGCTAGCTCCAAGAGGAAGCATTTACATGGCTCCACTTTCATTGTTTCTGTTGCCTGCTATCAAATAAAGAATGAAAGACTGATGGAAAATTCCAGAAACAAGAAATTCCTAAATTCTAAACTGAATAATTTTGAGCAGCACATTAAAGCCTTGTGACACTCAGCTCTGTCCAAATAAATCGTTTGCTCAGTAGCAAGCCCAGGTATGAACTGCAACCTATCTACCTTTACACTCCACTGAGCTGTCAGAAGTTCTACTTCACACACTGACTAGTACCTCTCTGTAACTACATTGCTAAAGCAGATGGTTCCCTGAGCTGCAGGGTCCTCACATACTTAGAGATGCAGCTATCACCGATTGCTCAACAGTTTATGGAAATATGATCTTTTTACCTCCGTGAAGAGACGGGCCTCATCAGAGAGTATATTATAATCCTGTGCACATTTCTTTGCAGAATTTTGTAAAAACTTTAGGAATTCATTAACTTCTTCATTCACATGTTTTTTCATATCCTTTAAAAAAAAAAGTACACATTTAAACTTTCACTAAAAGTAATCACTCATCAATAGTTGCCCTAATACTTTGAATTTCAAAGCATCAAATAAAAAAATCTAGAGTGAAAAGCAAAAGGAAAATAATTGAAATATTACTATATAATAATAAGCTTGTTAAAAAATTCTAGGATATAATTTATTGTTAGATTGTGGACTTAGCATATGTGAGGCATGGGTTCAACCCCAAGGCTGTATGTATACACACACACACACACACACAAACACACATACACGAACCCATTAAAAACCCTTTAGAAATAGAAAAATAAATGACCAAAATTACAGAATATGCATAGGAAATTTCATTTCTACTTTTTAAAAAGACAAACATCTAAAAAAAAAAAAAAAAAAAAGAGCAAACTGTTAGGAAAGTTACAGAACTGCAAGTGCCTGTTGCTGGGTGTGGTGGCACATTCTACAACCTCGGCACTTCAGAGGAGGTGCAACAGTGGTTGTTCAGTCAACCTTGGTACCAATGACTGCAGACAGCTTGAAATATGTAAGTCATTGTTTTAAAAACAAAATGGTAAGAAAAATAGAAAACAATGGTTTATAGATACATGGAGATTTTTATTAGTACTCAGTGTATTTATTTAGGTAAAACAAGAAATCACCCATGTCCTCATATAACATAGGCCAAAAAAGAGGAAGCAATTATCTGGTGTTGGTGAAAGTGCCTGCACAACCTCTTGTCTGCAGTATGAACAAACAATTCAAACCTTTTGAAGAATAATTTATTGATCCATAACTACAGCCTAAATGCTTTAAAAACATGTACAGCCTTTGATCTTAAAACTCTTACTTTAAAAATACTTTATTTAAAGAATCTATCTTTAAAAAAAATCACAGGAATAAACAAAGATTGTGTTAGAAAGATACTCAGCAGTGTATCATTTCTATAATAAGAGATAAAGACACAATTTACTCAGAATGGTCCCAGCAAGCTTATAAAGGTGTTTTTGCTAGGAAGTAAGATGAACTAGAACTAGGCCACCATGCAGCAGAGCAGGTGCCAGGACTACACACAATAAAATCAACAGAAGGGTTAAAGTGCCAACACTGTAATTAAATTCCTTACTTTCCTATTTCTGTAAATATGACTACCTAATAATAAGAGAAATAAATAATACATTAACAATGGCAAGGAAAATTAAAGGAAATGTAGTTATTTCTTAATTCTTGATATTTTTACTAAAGCTGGTGAACAGAATACATACATACCAGATACTGCAGGTATTCATTTGTATTTGTTCCAATAGTCTTGGAATTTGAGGGGATCTTTGCATATTTAACCAACAAATCCACGTAAGTTCTCTGCTCTCTCTGTGAGAACCGAGAGAAACGAGGATAAGGAACTCTTGGTTTTGGAAGGAGAATCATCCCAACTTTTTCCTTTGCTTGAGTTGCTGAACTAACTGCAGGCTCATTTTCTACAGAACTTGCTGAGACACTCAAATTTTCTCCTATACGTCTGGAAAAAAAATACAATTTACAAATATGTGCTTTTCACATGAAGATTACTATCATGGAACTTATGGTTCTCAATCAAAAGGGAGAATAATATGGCATGATTAACAGTAACTTCTGGATTATTATCTAACTCTGCCACCTGCATTCTGATGTTCAGTCATTTAGTGTAGATTAAGTATTCTACATGAAAAAGACCTCACTGCAGGTTTACCTTCAGCCACCTGAGAGAGGGGAGAGGCACACTTCAACTAACTACTCTATTTGGAACTTTCCCCTTTTATTAAAAGGAGAAATCATATTGTGAATTATACTAACATTTACTTACTACAGTGCTACTCAGTTTTTAATGCTTACTTTCTTCACTAAAGTGTACCAGTTAGTATGGTGAACAAAGAACATTAAGAACAGAATAAAATGGGGTCACAAACTTGAAGTTAATTAATTCTCTGAAATTCTTAAATTTTCTGGCTTCCATCGGTTACCTCAGGACATAAAAAATAAAATTCTAGTAACTCTGTCACATTTTATGGAAGCAGTAATGATTTTAGAAAGATTGAACAATCCTCTCTATCTATCACATATATGGCTAAATTCACAGAAATGTCTCTGTGCTTTTTATGGATGCAAAAGAAAAACCATGGCAAATCTGTAAGGAGGTATGCTACAGGAAGGTGATGAGTAGTAGCACCAAGAGGGCCTGATGTAGGCTTGTCTGTAAAATGACACCCCAAGAAGTAAAACCACCTATTTACAGTAAGACATATTACTACAGTTTATCTTTTTCATAATAGTGTCTATCTTTCCTATTCAGTTATTTAGTCTACAATTTGAGGAAAAGGGTAGAAATCTACCAAAAATCTCTACGTCCTTGGTCTCTACAACTCTGATTTCTACCACTGTCATTGCTTCTTTAACTTGACTCCAAATTAAACAATAATTCATGGAGGAAAGGAAACTAATGAAAAAGAAGAATGTCTATTGACTCATTCATTAAAATGCATTGTTATCTATAATTGCTAGTGTATGCTATGTCCAAGAGCTTTAACAAGTAGATTACAGTACAATCTTCAATTACCATGATGTTGGTGGTTTGACAAATGAAAGAAAGAAAACTACACCTATGTGAAAGAAGGAAACTAACTTACAAAGGTCTTTTTTCTCTTGCATAAAAACAATTATACAATTGTTACTCTGACACTACATTTTTCCCCCTATGATTATTTCTTAGTATGCTTCATTCTGCTTCTTTTAAATACAGTCCTGTTCACTATGGGGTTTGGTGCTGAGAATTGAATCCAGGATCCTCTTATAGGTTATACACATGCCATATACTGTAAATGGACATTCTCTGCAAATCATCCCATCTTCTGCTGCAGGAATATATCTGCACAAATGCATTATACATTATATAATGCAGCATAGGTATTGTTTTTATTTCACATTACATATTTAGAACATGCTGTTTTTGAAAGTTATATTTGTGTTAATGAGCTATCAATTTAATTTCTAATAAAAATGTACATTAATTCTTTTTTTTTTCTTTTTTCTTTTTTCTTTTTTTTCTTTATTCTGTCCTGAGGTCTCAGATTGAAAACTTGAGATCATGCACTGTCACACCCATCCACCACTCATCAAGACTCCTGTATCATGGGTTCTGTTGGATAGCAGTCAGCTGTGAACCATTCACTCTCGGAACACACACTGGCAGAATCCTAAATTATCGGCTGCCCCATTATCCCATGCACATAACTTCAATGTGCTAGGAAAAAAATGGGCTGCTGGGAAAAAGTACATTAATTCTTACAAGTAGTTGTTAAAAACTGAGAAGGTTTGAGCCTTATCGATAATGTTGGGAACTATTAATTTATAATAGTATAATAAATATAGTATAAATTCCAAAGTCTGAAAATAGCACTTTAGAAGAGGGTAAAAACCTTCCTCCCCCAAATAAAGCGAAGTCATTTTATAACACTTCAGAGATACACTATGAATGAAAAATTCAACAAATAGCTACTACTTAAAGAGAAGAAAATTTTGGAAATTAAAACTGTGACATTCAGGCTGACTCTAGAAATACAGACAAGAAAACACATACTTAGCTACCAAAGTTTCTCCAGTAACTATAAAAATAAGCTCATTTTAGGTTAACAAAATGAATATTAACTGCTGATCTTGGTAGAAATGTATTACAGCAAATTGATTTCTCACTAGAATATGTCTTGAGAGCTATTCAAACCTAACAGTATTGTGTCCGCAACTCTTAACAATACTGCTTCACAGCTGTCTCTCTAAATATGAGAACATGTCTGTCCTCCTGGCACAAACTGGCAAATTTAATTAAGCTGCAGCAGCAACGAGATGCTGACTCAGATATGCCTGAGTAGGAATGTCAAGACACTCTAGCAGTTTAAATTGGCTACATACAGCAGAGAATGAAACGGCAGCACATCAAGATCATTTTCAAGTGCAGCGCTGTCAAAATCTTCATCAGGTGCAGCCACAAGTACTCAATAGCACTCCCCTCATACATTACACCACTGCATTTTATTTCAGCTGAGAGTTTGAAGTTTCCTTCTTCATTTTGTCAACTACCATTTTCCTTTTTACTTCAAGTTGCTATGAAATAAAAGAGGGCTCCAAGCGGTTTGCTAGACTCTTAAGTTGACTAGTTTGGCAGTTTCTTTAAGAACCACATTTGGAAATGATATTTCTGGGCTCCATCTCAAAGTCTATCTAAATCTTGTAGTTTAGTTTTCTTTTATATTAATCAGATTAACAGCAACTATATCTCCTCATCAAATTCAAAACTATTCAGTCTCTTGTTGGCTTAAAACTCAATTATAAGGATCTCTAATCAGAATGTTTAATTTTAGATAAAGGAAGATACTTATTTCTCCATGAACAGCTCTTTATTTTTCTCATTTACTCTTCAAACTTTTCAAATACTGTAATGAACTTGATCTTCCCAGGAGAAAAGCCATACTGACTTTCTACCTTACTCACACTGCTACTACCATGCTAGTCTGGTGGTCCTTTTATCCTATAAACACGCATGCAAGCGCAGCAAGTCTAGTGAATATTTCTTCTGAAATTAAGAGTAAACACCTTTTGGTGATGAGATAGGGCTGATTTCAGTTTTGAAATCAGCACAATTAAAGGTATATTTTCTTCCAACATGCTAGAGAACACAGCAATTACTATATTATGGAAAATAATGAAGAATGTTTTTTCCCAACAAGGAAAGTTCTAAATAACTAAACCCCAAAGTCCGTTCCTATAACAACAACAACAACAAAAAAATCCAGAAACATGAATCAATGCTTTGTGCTTTCCTCTTAAACTGTAAATCACACTAATAAATCATGCTGTATAAAAAAAAAAAAAATCTAAAGAAAGGAAAACCTACTCTAAGAAAAAGATTTTAGGAGGGTTTTTTTGTTGTTGCTTGTTTGTTTTGTTTTGTTTTTTGCCTAACTGCCAGCAAAATATCATTTCCTTTATACAACTCATGCGGTAAAACCTTAAAAACTACTACTGACGTCAGCCACAGCAGCCACACACACAGTCCTAGCACTAAAAGAAGCAGATGCAGGGAGAGTTTTATGAGGTCAGATGGATCTAAATGATGAGCTCTGGGCTAGCCAGAGTCACATAAGGAGATGCAGACATTTTTACCTGAAACAATGAAGGCAGAAACAACTGTAAGAACTTTTTAGAAAACACACAATGGAATTTTATGCAGCTGTAAAAAAATATGAAATCAGACTATCTACAAGGAAATGGATGCAATTAGAAATTATTCTGTTAAGCAAAATAAGCCAGAATAAGAAATAAGGGACAAAGGACTTACATTTAAAACTTTATATTTGTGTTCATCTTATATATTATATATGCATGTGTATATTTGTAGATCATAAAATTAGGAAGTGAATCACTGGTGGAGAGGAAGATTTTTTTTAAGAGAGGTGGGAAATCAAGGGGGTAGTAGATAGCATGTAGTAAGATAGCAACAAGTTATTATCTGGGGAAGAAAGGGAACCAGCTTGGGCGGTAGAGAGAACATGGACAGAGGGAATGAATGGGAACACAGTATAATTGAATGCATGTATGAAGATGGCATGATGGAACCTATTATTTTGTATGCTAACCTTGAAAACAAAAACCAAAAACCCCCCAAAAAACAAAATCAAACAAACAAACAAACAAAAAAACCAACCCTCAAATAAACAAACAAAAGACACAAAGAAAAAAATGTCCCCAAATCCAGACTAAAGAGTGTAGGGAAGGCACTGGGAAAGAAGGCGATCGGAGAGCTTTTCAATAACCTCTCTCATTACAAGACACATGTGCTCCTTGCAGATACACAAGGTCAATCCTGAAGGAAGAAACTTCCAACGGGTGGAATGAGAAAACAGGATACCAGAAGAGGACGTGCAGCACAACAGAGGTCTGTGTTCCTGTGGTTTTTAATCATCTACTGATTTGCCTTAAATTGATAAGTCCTACCTACCTATACTTAACTTATACTGCTGTGGAAGGACCACCACAAGATATCACAGTGTTAAATATCAAAGTGTTAAATGTTTGCTATACACTTCATATGTTTACCATTCCTCACTTCTTGTCAGCACATACACACCTCTGAAGTAGTATAAGTTCAAAGGAAAGAAGAGATAACAGAAAAGAATGTGGAGGGGATTATTTAAAACAGAAATTTAAGTATATCTAAATGTTAATCAAAAGCAAGAGAAAATGAAGACAGAAGTATAAGTAGAATAAGAGACTGAGAGAACACTGAGAAGATGGAAAAGGTGGAGAGAGAAAGAGTTCTTCCACTGTAAAAGCTCACAGGATCACAGAAGATCTAAGCTCCTTTGCAGGAGGTCTCTAACTCCCTATCCCTGGTCTCCAGAGTAACCCACAACAGAACAGACACAGTCAATCAAAAAGGGAAAAGGAGATGCTACAGGTATGAGAGCAGGAAGATGCTGAGTAGTCACTTTTACACAAGAAAAGAAAAAATCCTTGTGACGACTTGGTACCATCTATTAAAATATAAAATATACACATAGTCTGACTAAATTTGTATGACTTTACCTTACAGAAATAACTTCAGAATTTCTTTAAAAATTCCCATACAGGACTTGCTACAGGAATTTAAAGTACATATATAAAGAATAAACAATTATTAAGATTAAGGGTAAAATATTGTATGTATACATGAAAAAATATAACTGATTTTTAATGATAAAATTATGTTTTATGGTGTTCTGATGTAATTACAACTATGATCTCATTCTGTGTATATAAGTATACAGCTGTGTATGGAGAAAGGTAAATATCAAAGTGTTATCAGCAGCTTTCTTCTATTTTTCACATTTTTATAATTTAAATGTTTACTACGATAGTCATAAAATTTCAGTTATCAGAAAAACAGCAATGAAATGCAAAAAATAAATAACCAAATGAACATTACCTGTTGGACAAAATATAGAGTTCTTTTAAACTCGGAGCCATGGAATGATCTTTATAATTTTCTGGAGAGAAAAATGCTTTAAGGCCATTTTTGGGTGTAACATCCCTGTGAAATAAAGTAATTTACTTGTACTTGACAATTCAAAATCTCATGTTAGACAAAGAAGCATAACGTTAGAGCTGTAATTTATAACCTCTACCCCAGCTTTTCCCAATCACCTCCTAGCCAGTTTAATTTCATGTACCAGGTCTTATGTATTTATGTGTTTTACTTCTTAGATAGCTTTAAGCTTGAGGCAGTGTGAAATTCTCAAGATCCAAGTCTGTTTTCCTGTAGTATACAAATAAACTTCAGAAGCTTGAACATTAAAGGTGGGACAGAATGACATATAATCAAGGGTCTGTCAGGGACAAGGCTCACCTCTGGCCATGAATGGTAATGTTAAAATGTAACAACTTATTTTTGATTTGTGTACTATTGTGCCAAGTGAAAACACTGGCCCTCCTGTTTATTGTTAACTTGAGTTGACTTGTTAAATGGGGTAAATGAAAGGTGTTTCCTAAACCCATCCCTAGAGTGATGAATTCTATAATATCGAAATTAGTTTGAGACTAATACAGCCAATATTGGTTAAATGAAAGAAATAAAGAATTGAAATATTGAGATTAATTTAAGGATTAATCTGTGGGAATGGAAGCTGTAACACCTCAAAATCACTTTGGTTTCACAGTGCCAGAGGTGTGTGGGAGCATCTGCACAGCACGGGAATTTCTAGGGAATACCTAGATGTCATGGGAATACCTAGTTCTAGTACTAGGAAGAATTTTAAATGATTCAGTACAGGCTGGGCATGGTGGAACACAGCTTTAATCCAGCACTCAGGATGATGAGGCAGGTCAGATCTCTCTGAGTTCAAGGCCAAACTGATCTCATAGTGAGCTCCAGGTAAGCCAAGGTTACACAGAGAGACCCAGCCCCTAACCTACCCCAAAATATCCCATTATAATTGAGACTGATATGTTATGGTCAATGTTGCTTGAGTGAAGGAATTAAACTGAAATGTTGACAATTTCAGCACCTCTCCTCCACAAGAAAACTATAATCATGATATGAAATTATAACTAAGAACTTGAGTGTTGGATTGTCATTTTAGGAATTGAAATCTCTCCAGCTAGGGGGCTGGAGAGATGGCTCAGCAGAGGTCCTGAGTTCAAATCCCAGTAACCACATGGTGGCTCACAACCATCTGTAATGGGATCTGATGCCCTTTTCTGGTGTGTCTGCAGATAGCTATAGTGTACTCATATACATAACAAAATCTTTAAAAATCGGTCAGCTATAACTCAACAAACTTGGTATATGAACAGGGTAATTTCTGAGACCCTGGGGGCTAAAGATTGTAAAATCTCTCCAGGCCAGAAATCTCCCTTCCTAAGATACCCACCGTCCCCAGCTCATTCCTCCACAGTGTATCAGGAAGAGGACCAACTCACCAGTTCAGCCTTGGTTCACTCATGGTTATGCTAGAGCTCATCTTCCTAGAATTCTCCTTCACTCTAGCCCACAATTATTTCAGCCTGGGCAGTGAAGGCTCCCAGAGAGTGAGGATCGGATCCTTCCTAGAGTCTACAGTCAACTGAAGACAGACAAAAGGTCAAAATCAAACCTATATTACCTCAAGTGAGAAAGAGCCTTTGCTTGATTAGCATCCACCCTCAACTGACTAAAACACACAGGCAGGCAGAACGATTCTTCGGAGCAAAGATGACACTGGAGCCCGTTCCCTTCAACTTATGCAAGGAGTGTTATCCTCGACAGCTGAGTTAGTAAGACCCCAAACCAGAAAGGTGTCGTGTGTTCTCACACTGTTTACAGGGCTGTCTTCCCTTTCCCTCGCTCCCTTACCACCCATACTAATCTCGTTTCCTCTAGTTATCTACAGCTATGGGGCGGTCTATGACATGCGATGCGCACAGAAAAGGCTCTCTGGATCCCGAGGACCGTGTCCTTTTCAAAGAGAACTTTGCATGTATGCGACTCAGGTGCGAGCGACACCAGAAAATAATTCGCAGGCACCCTTAAAGGTGTCGTCGGAATTAAAGCCCTAGCTTGACTTCTTCACGCCGGGTGTCTGTCCCTGTCACCCCGTGCGGCCTTGAGATACTTAGTTGTCCAATGCAGGAACTGGCCTCTGGGTCCCCTGTGGGGTCTCACGGGCGTCCCTCTCCGCCTACCACCTACCTCTCCTTTCCCCTGAGTGTGGGGCTGAGGGGAAGGGAAGGGAACTGCAGGGAAGCAAAGGAAGACCAGAGTATCGGGGAAGGAGAGGGGAAGAGTGAGGAAAGCCTTAGGGCCTGTGAGGGAAGCCGCCGAGGGAGGCCTGCGCGCCAAGTCCGGTGAGGCGCTGCCTCAGACCGGGGTCGCCATGTTCCCTCTCCCGCCCCTCGCGTCCCCGACGAGCCGGAGTCCGCGCGCGGCCGCCTTTCCGCCCACCTCAGGGTCCCAAGCGGCTCTGGTCCCCCAAGAAAAAGTCGTCGTTTTCACACACGTTTTGTGCTGAACTCCCTGCCGCACGCCTAGGAAGGCCTCATTTAAAAAGCCCCGAGGGCGCCCGCACGGCTGCGCGTGATGACGTCACGCGAGCGCCGCGGGACGGGCCTGCGCGCGAGTGCACAGGGAGGTCGGGCCACAGTGTTAAGAGACCAGGTAGACCCGGGCGGTGACTTCAGGCTTCCCTCATTCTCATCCTGACTCGTCTGTAGTTCTTACGTGTGTGCTTTGATTGTCTGTCTGTCTTAGAATTAGTGTCTCAAGTAGGCCAGGTTAACTTTAAATATCCTCTGTACTCCAGCCAAGGCTAACCTTGAACTTCTCAGCCTTTTGCCCCCACATCCCGAGTGTTGGGATTACAGACGTGCACCACCACCACACCCCATGTATACGGTGTTGGAAAGGGAACCTAATCTTTCAGGGTGCCAGGCAAGCACTCGACCAAGTTACATATTCAGCCCCTATCATCATTTTTTATTACATACAGATAAGGGTTTTGGAAAGGTCTAAGTAAGACAAAGAATGAAGCTATATTTAGCTGCACTGCTCAACATATACAAGGCTCTCATTACACCCAAATTCTCCACTCCGCTCTCTTTTTTCATTTTAGAGATATGCCAATGCCTGCTAGGGGGGCCTTCTAGTCTCTCACGCTATTCTTGTAGCAATTCATTAAGAAGAGATGGATTAAGCACATATATTTTCTGTTTGGTGTTGAGTGCATGAAGGACCAAAACTAAAACTGGCTTTTCTAGAACTTATGATCTTTGGGACTTTAAGTCATCGTGAGTAAACGGATCCAAATAGAAAGTGAGGAGCCTCTTAAAGTGTCACTGGGGCTGGAGAAAAGGCCTGGTAGTTAAGAATGTTTGCTGCTGTTCTTCCAGAGGACTCAAGTTCAGTTCTCAGCACCCGCATGAGGTGCCTCACAAACATTTGTTATCCAGCTCCCGAGGATTACCTACCCACTGCCCTCCGAGAGTACCCAAACACATGTGACACACACATGGAGACATTTAAATAAAGATAATTTTTTCAAGACAAGGTGTTGTGGCTAGGGCCATAAATATCCCCCTTTCAAGCTTACTCATCTTAATTTTTCCTCTTCCACTTGCTTGAAATATCTGATTCTCTTCTATATCTCTTTTGCGTATCTTCTAGTAACCTTACCGTTTTAACACACGGTCACGATGATATCTTTCTTTCGCTTCTGAGTCCCCTGTGAAGTATCCATTGTAAGGTAGGGTTGGTAGTCCCAAGTTTCCTCAGTTTTTGCTTATGTTGGAAGATCTTTGTTTCCCCCTCATTTCTGAAGGATAGCTCTGCTGAGTATAGTGATCCTGATTGGCAGTTGTTTTCTTTCATGACTTGAAGTATGTCACTCTGTGCTTTCCTTGCCTGCAGGGCTTTTGCTGAGAAATTTCCTCTTACTCTAACAGGGCTTCTAGTAAATGTGATTTAGTGCTTTGCAGATTTTACAGCTCTTTTCTATCACATAATTAGCTGTTTGTTGATTTATTGCTGTTATCCTGCTGCTGTCCTGGGGATTTAACCCCGAGCTTTTTGTATGCTAACCAGGCATTGGCACTGAGCTATAGACCCAGTGCTGTCCTAGCCTTTTGACAGTGTGGTTATGTAATGGTGCCGGTTCTTTCTGCTCATGTCTTTTGGGGGGGATCCAGAAGTCTCCGGTATATGAGTGTCCATGCCTTTCTGAAGCTAAGGAAGTTTTTTGTTAGCATTTCATTTAATGAGTGTTCTACACATTTAAACTTTATCCTCTTGACTTGGGTATGGCAGTGATAGAAATGTTTGTCCCATTCAGTGCTGTCTCCCAAAATCTTGAATGTCCTTTTTTTTCCTCTTTTGTCTGAATTTTATATTTTGAAAGGTATGTCTTTAAGTTCTCCCATTCTCTTTTCCGCTTGATGTGCTCTGTAGTTGAGGCTTTCACATGAATTTTCTAAAAGATATTTATTTTTAAAATAAATTATTTCAGGTTTATGTGTCTTATTTTATGTGCATAAATGTTTTGCCTGCACATATGTCTGTGTGTGCAGTGCCTGTAGGGCATCAGAAGAGGGCGTTATATCCCTGAAAGTGGAGCTATGGATGACCGAATCACCATGTGGGTGCTGGAACAAATGCTCTTAGCTGCTGAGCCATCTCTTCAGCCATTATCTATTTTAATTTAATTTAATTTTATGTGTATATTTGCACACATTTTTTATGTATGTATGTATGTATGTATGCGTACTATGTATATGTAGTATCACATGCCAGAAGAGGGTGTTGGATTCTCTGCAACTGGAGTTACAGACAATTGTGAGCCACCATGTGAGTGCTCAGAACTGAACTCAGGTCCTCCTCTACAGGAGCAACCAGTGAGTGCTCTTAGCCACTGAACCATCTTTCTAATCCTCAAATGAACTTTTTTTTTTCTAGACTCGTTCTTGATTTTAAGCATTGCTGTTTGGTTCCTGTTCAGAACTGGTTTTCACTTGATTTTCTCTTTCAAATCTCACACTATCTTCCTAGCTCCAGTTACTGGTTCAGTTGTGTTCTCTTGGGCTTCTTTGAGCTTTTCAAAATTCTACTTTTGAATCCTTTTTCAGGTGGTCCATTCATGCTGTGCTCATGTCTAGTTTTCTCAATAGCATATGGTCAAAGTGTGGGGACAGCAACTACTGTGGGTGTGGCTAGGAGCAGGATGTCAAATCCTTCCTACCAGTGTATCATGGGCACAGGGCACACTTTTCTCTCCTCAGTTCACTGATTGCCTGCCTGCCTTCCTTCCTCCCTCCCTTCCTTCTTTCCTTCCTTCCTTTACTTTTCTTACCTTGCTATTTTCTTTTTCAGACAAGGTCTCAGTCTGTAGCCTTGGCTAGCCTGATACTCAGTTTATATCGCCTAGGACTTATAATCCTCCTGCCTCAGCCTCCTAAATGTTGGGATTACAGGTAGGCTCCAACATGCTAAACAGTCTCTTCAGTGATTTCAGTTGCAGTGCCCTCCAAGGAACAAATGGGGAGATTCTTCCCAGACAGAGTATGCAGGCCCTCTAACAGCTAGGCCCCACTGTTGCCTCTGATTGCTTAACCTCACTCCTTTGGGCATTGGAACCACAGACTTCTTCTCCTATTCTTTATGTGACAAGTTGGTGGAGCTAGGGGCGGAGGGAACTGTGTAGCTAAGTGACATCAGGCCTGACTTGACACTCCTATGAAACCTCAGGAGGGGCTCCACTGCTGGTCTTGGAGCTAAAGGCGCCAGTGGCCCTATGGAGAGCAGGTGTTTCCTCTATAATGACCATCTTGAAGCAGAACATCTGTGATAACTAACAGACAGCTCTCTCAAGATTGGACCTGTTAAACATCCTCAGGTGTGTGTGTGTGTGTATGGAGGGAGTGATTCATGCTGCCCCGCCCCCTCCCGTGGTTATATAAGTTAGAAGCAACTGCAGGAAGAGAAGACGCTTTGTGGAGTAGTGGAGTACCTGTTCCTCAGCATTGTGGAGGCTTCCTCATGACCCAGCTGCCTTTGCCACATGATCCTGTAAGTCCGGGTCCTCCAAACTGTAGTTGAATGGAATCCCTTCTTTGGCTTTTCTGTGATTGCTTAGGAAAATTTCCACAAGAGTCATGCTAGGTTGTGACAGAGTCATTAGGTCACTCCAAAGTTGGGTTGTGAGGCACCTACCCACTGACTAGTGTAGGGGAGTGTCCGTGGGGCTTCAGAGATGGGAATACATGAGGATTTCTGATCCTTAATGTAGTCCAAATTTAGATAATATGTACCATTTCAAGATGGCTTCCAGCTACAGCATCGGGAGGCTGTTTGATTCAAGTCCTTGTCTGGAGTCAAAGCACTGTGCTGACTGAGGTCTCACACCATTTAACCTGTAAGCCTTCAGAGCCCAGGAGACTCCTAGCTAGGGGAACCATAATCTTTGTTGGGTAAGTCTGCTGGGACTCTCTCTCCTACTCTTTCCCTGCTGAGGGCTACTTCCCACCCCAGCTCCAGGGTGACCAAAGCCAGGGTATTTTATTTCTCCATCTGTGGCTCTTACGAGATTCCCCTTTCCTACTACTGAGCCCAGGATCCTCCCCTGGCTGCTCTTCTCAGTGTGGACTAGGAACACCTGTTGCTTTGGTACCGCCTCCTTGGAGGAGCAGGTGAGTGCTGGGAGCTCTGTTAGGCTGTCTTGCTCCTCCTGCATTGGGTCTTGAAGGATGAAGACAGAAGCTGTTTCAGCTGTGTAAAAAGCCCCGCAGCGTGAAGCAACATTGAATGTTGGGAAGGAAATGTATGGAGAGGGAGGGGGAGGGAGCTCTGGAGTGGAAAAGTAATTGGAGCAAGGATTATCTTTAAGATAGTAGAGAATTGGACTTTATTTTCTGGTCATGACGAACATCTTTGTGTAATAACAGATTCTTGAGCTGTAATCTACATATCATTTTAGAGTACATATCATATCCCTTCATTCTTAACTGTATTGATAAGTGACTTTTAGTGAAGGTATAGGGCTTGCAACTACCATCACTACCTAGTTTTAGGACAGCTTCATTACCCCTGACTGTTTGTTTTCCTGTCCAGTAGCATTAATCCTTTCTGTCCTCAGCCCTGAGACCATCATGAATTTCATCTTTGTGTGTTTGTCTTGCCTGGATATTCCATACAAACAGAATAATACAACATGTGATCTTCTGTGCATATGCTCTTAGTCAGGGTGATAAGGACTTGCCTGTGCTGCTGTAGTAGTCTGTTGCTTTTTGTAGATGCACAGTAGTTCACTTCCAGACATATCCAAATGTGCTTATTCAACATTTGATGACTGTTCAGAGGCGGCCCCCTGCTTTGGGGAGATTATGAAAAATGTTGCTAGGAACATTAAGACACAGTCCTTGTGAGACCTTTGTGGTCTTGTTGTGCTTGAGTAGATGCCTAGGCATAGCATTGCCTACTAGCATAAGAGATTTCCTGAGTAACTCTTTAAGGATCTGCCAGATTCTATTCCAAGTTAACTGTACCATTGTTTTCTCTGAGTTTTTAAGCATTGAAGGCTTTGGCTTTCTATTCAACTCTGAATAGAAATATTCAAACTTCATGACAGACTCCTAAGTTGAGTGACTTTGGAATAATTGACAAAAGTCTGTATTTGTTCTGAGTTTTTGCAATGTTTTATTGGGCCAGGATTTTGATGGTGGCAGTCGTTACTAGGTGTGTATTTCTTCTTGCAGACCAATTCGAGGCAGAAATAGACTGTTGGACCCACGCCAGGGGAGTCAGGGTATCCCAAAAAACATGAGGGGCCTTCTTGTTGTAAAAGCATGAGGCAGTTTAATGACGGAGCTCTCTGGGCAGATGCTTATCTCATGCAGGAGGCAGAGGCATCGACCCTGAGACTCAAAAGCTAGGGGTTTTTATAGCGAGTTATAGGGAGAGGGTTGGGGGATTTTTGGGAAACTTGGCGCAGCTTCACACAATTGGCTTGATTACAAGTCAGTAGAATAATACATGCAGGTTGTAGCATCAACAATTCCAGGGAGGGTCAGCGAGACCCAGGCCGCCAGATGGCCAATGAGTCAATCAAAAAAATAACCCAAAACAGTTCCTGTGTTTATGTCTATCCTTGGGGCCACCCATCCTCAGGAATGTCCAAACAAGGGGCTCTCCTGGACATGCCTGGACTTGTTATTGTAAAATCTTCAGCTAGGCCTTCAGGGCCTGTCAGGCCTCAGGCCTTCAAGTTCCTAATAATGCCCTATTTGTCTCATGTTATACTTTTGACTTTAAGTTCTTTGCTTTTCTTGAATTTAATTCCTTTCAAGACAAGATTCTGTCTTCTTGACCTCATCAGTTCCCAGGAATTTCCAAAACCCCTCAGCTAGTGAGCTCCCTTTGTTGACGTGGAGTGAACTAGGCTTTGGGAATTTATAGTTTGATAACCACTTCACTCAGTGAATTGCCTCACCGATCACTAGTCATTCTTAAGGTACTTTGGATGTGGGATTCCAGAAATAGCCCTGGAGCAAAGATGTTTGGTTTAGAAATGTGGGGTAAGGTTGCTAGTAACAGTTTGCATAAATCTGGCTTTTCAATAAGGTGATATTTTTATGTGTGTGTGTGTGTGTGTAGGTTCGTCATCCATCATGCAATCAACGCAGTATATACTGTGGCTCAGGAGGGGCAGCGTCAAAAAGCCTGCAGATTTTCATACTTAGTGTTTAATGTTTTCTACAGCATGTTTCACTATGTTCTGTATTACGTGGTCCCTGAGCAGAACAAAAGGGACCCCCAAATAATTGCTCATTGGAAGGGCAATCTTTCTGCGCATGCCTAAATAGCTCAGAGAAGATTGCAACGGCTAATTTCAAGTAGAGAATGAAACATTATTTCTTTGTCTTTAGGATTCAGTGAGTGTTTTATTAGAGAGACAAAATACTCACTGAGGATGGTAGAAGCAGAGGTGTGGAGCTAGTTCACAGCCACAATGAATTAGGCTAGTAGTAAAAATAATTTTGTCTTCTAAGTGAAAAATAATTGATAAAGCAACTTCTCCCCAAAGGGAAAGTCATCTTAGGGTAGAAATGTGATCCCAGAATTCCCTCAAGTGGACAGGAACAGTTCCTGAGAGGTGACTGTGTTTTATTGGAATCAATTATTTCACTTTCCAAGGAAAGAAAAAGAAAATTCAGAATACAATTAAATTTAGTGACACCAATTTACCCGTTCCTAACAGCAGAAGTCATTGAAGCCAGAACAAAGCAAAACTTCTCCTCAGCCCACAGCCAGAGCTAAAATCTCTGAGCCTGAGGCCTCTGTGCCTCCAGGGTGGGGGTATGGGAGTGTGGGGGGTGGGGCTGGCAGGGGAAGCTTTGGTGTGATTCTTCTGGGGTTCAGAAGAAATCTCTTAACAAAACACCCTCTAAAAAACTAACAAGAGGCAGCTATATCAGGGTCCTTTCAGCAGAATCTTGCTGAAGGTGGGTGGGGGAGTACCCTCAGAGAAGCAGGACAAGGGGGAATGAGAAAGGGGTTTGCAGAGGGAAAACCAGAAAAGGGGATAACATTTGAAATGTAAACAATTAAAATATTCAATAAAAGAATTTCAAAAAAAAAAAAAAAAGAAAAAAAAACTAACAAAAATAGTTGTCCATGCTTATGGACTGCAGTGTGATATTTGGACAACAGTGTTAGCATTAAGTCGAACTGATGAGCTTGTTGATCATTTTGAAGTTTGCTCATTTGTGTTGGTAACCATCAAATCCTCTTATTTCCTTTGAAATGCAAAGTGTTGTTGACAATTGTAGTTGCCCCACTGCATGCTACAACATTAGCACAGCAGAGCTTCCTCTTCCTAATCTAACTGGATTTGGGGGACCTATTTATTCATCCTTTCCACTCTTACTGTCCTTTCACTGGTGGCTTCTGTGACCTTCATAGCCATTTTTGGACCTTGGCAATGAACACCAGTGGACCAAGCTGCCAAGTTGCTAAGCTGTGCCCAGCACAGCAGGGGCCTCCCCAGCACCATGGACTCTGTTGGGGGAAACTGAGGCTGTGGTCCCTTTGCACTTGATCTCTGTGCACATTAGATTTCTACATTGTGAAGCTACTCAACTTCAATGTTTCTGGAGGTCAGGGGGAGCCTGGTAATTCCAACCAGACACTGAAACATTCTTGTGAGCGGGTTTCACTGGCTGGTTGGTGGCTGCTGCTTTTGCACACTGACACATTCTTGTGAGCAGGTTTCACTAGCTGGTTGGTGGCTGCTGCTTTTGCACACTGATACGTTCTTGTGAGCGGTCTCACTGGCTGGTTGGTGGCTGCTGCTTTTGCACACTGACACGTTCTTGTGAGCGGGTCTCACTGGCTGGTTGGTGGCTGCTGCTTTTGCTTTCTTTCCTAGAGTTTCTTCCTGAGCTGACATTTGCTCTCCTATCTGCCTTTCCTGTGTGATCATTATGATAAGAAGTCTAAGAAATTCTCTTTATATCCCCATCTGAGCACTCTCATGGACACTGGGATTATTGTGGTAAGCAGAAGGAATTTAGGTATGGATTTGGATGAAGCCTGTAGGTGACCGATTATGATTCTGAACTTTTTCATTAGCTCTCAGTTTCCCGAGACAGCAGAAGAGAGGAGTTGTAGCTGCCCAGGGGGCAATATTGTAAGACAGCACCATGTGCATGATCTTTCCCTCTTTGTTTACATACTTGGGAAGAAAAAGATGGGGAATGATTTTCTTACATGAAGTCAAATTTCAGACCAATTCAGATATTTATGGAACATCTGTTGCTTATATGCTTAGGTAGTGTAGTGTGTGTGTGTGTGTGTGTGTGTGTGTGTGTGTGTAGCAACATACCAAGACACTTTATTCTGGGTTCAGAATATTTTAAAATATGAGTATGGTAGTCACAGCTGAAGTGGGAGGATTGCAGTGAGCCCAAGACTACTCTGTGACATATAATATGTCAAACAAGCAAACCAACGAACACAAACAAGCCCAAAACCTTACAAAGGGACCTAGGGAGATAATAAAGTGCTTGCGGCTTCAGCATAATGGCCTGGGTTTGATACCTAATATGAACATACGATTCCTAATGTGGTGATACACATTTATTATCCCTCTGCTGGGGAGGCAGGGACAGAGGATCCCTGGGGCTCTCTGGCCACTCAACCTAGTCTACTTCATGAGGCCCAGATCCCAGTGAGAGATTTTGTCTCAATAAACCAAGTTGGACAACTCCAGAGGAACACACACACACACTCCCTAAGAGTTTTTGATATTATTTTAAAAAATAATTCACAATAATTTTGTTGTACCATTAACATGATGTGACACTCATCAGATGTTCAATCCATGGTTCACTCCAAAGTAATCTACTGAACGGAGGCCTGAGAGTGGGGCTGGGGGCGGGACAGTAGCAGTGCAGGTCACACCAGGCTTTGAATCTTCGGCATCTTTTAGCCATGCCATCTCAATGGCTTCTGAAGCAAAGATGAAAGTATGATGTACATTCGGGACTTCATGATTGACCGTTTGCAACAGCAACTGCTAATCCCTAGCCATTATGTGCATGGTAACACTTCTTCAAGTGCTGTGGTGGATCGAATGGGAATGGCTCCTATAGGCTTATGCATTTGGATGCTTAGTCCCCAGTTGATGAACTGTTTGGGAAGGATAGGAGGTGAGGCCTTGCTGGAGTAGTTGTGTCCTTGTTGCAGGAAGTTTGTGGCTGGGGGTGAGCTTTAAGGTTTCAAAAGCCCATAACAGGCCCTATGTCTTTCTCTGCCCTGCTGCCTGTGGATCAGGGTGTATAGCTCTCAGCTACTGCTCCAGTGCTGTGCCTGTCTGTTTCCCACCATGATGATAATGAACTAGTGATATGAAACAGTAAGAAAGCCTCCAATTAAATGCTTTCTTTTGTAAGAGTTGCCTTGGTCACAGTGCCTCTTCACAATAATAGAACAGTGACTAAGACATGTGTTCCCACGGGCTAAGAGGGTACTGTATTGTTGCACTATTTTTTTTTTTTCCTTTGCAGAATGAAAGTGAATGCATTTTTTTTTAATGATCACATAATCAGTGTTTCTGAGGCTTGTAACATCACCAAACACTGAGAGCTTTAGAAACTGCAGATTCTGATTGACTAGGTCTTGGGTGGAGTTTGGAAATCTCTTATTTATTTGCTTGTTTACTTACTGTTACAATTTCTCTATTTTTATTTTATATGTATGAATATTTTATGTGTATGAGTGTTTGCCTGCCAGAATACATGCACACCACATGCAAGTTTGGTGTCCATGGAGACTGGAAAAGGTATGTCCTGAATTTGGAGTTAATAGACAGTTATAAGCCATCAGATGGGAGCTGGGAACTGAATACAGAGTCTGTTCTAGAGCAGCTAGTGCTCTGAATCACTGAGCCATCTCTTTTTGTTATTTTGTCTTTTTTTTTTTTTTTCCTCTCTCTCTCCTTTTGGAGCTAAGGACCTATCAGGGCCTTTGTGTTTGCTTGCTAGGCAAACACTCTAACATTGAGCTAAATCTCCAACCCCACCTGAGCCACCTCTAACAGACCAGGTAGTACCACTGATATTGGTCTGTGGACCTTACTGACAATCAGAGCTCACTATGAGACCATTCATAGGAGGGAAGATACAATCAGAAGAGTGTACAGTGCCACTCAGTAAGGAAGAAATCCGAGACAAATGTTCCATTAGAAGCTGAAGTTTTATTATAGGATAATAGCACACAAAGCACATCTAAAATTGATGTGTTCAATGCACTTTTAATAAAGGTACTGTAATGTTAAAGGTACAGTTTCTAAGTACAATATAACAACATCCATATTAGAATGAAAATCGGAGTATTTAAAAGACAACATTAAATCTCTCTTTTTTTTACAGCTTGTATTTACAAAATGAATCAAAATATTTTTTTTTCTTTAAATTCAGGACTCAATAAAATAAACAGCTTGGAATAAGCAATCTACTACTGTGTAGAGAGGACTGAAAAGAAAACCCAATGTCAGTGAAAAGTGGGGTGAGCCTCTAGTAAAGATCATTAGCAAAGTTTTAGGTCCATACTATGGTTTTTAGGAATCCCATAAATGGTTTGCATTTCTAGTGTGACAGAAAAAGAAGCTTTACATCCTGTACACAAAAGAGACAGCATCTTATTTATAGGTTCGGCATCGCTGCTTCCAAACTTTCACGACTACTCACAGCAGGCCAGTCTGGTCACTTGTAGAGTTGTGTGACATTTGTGTGATCCTGGAGACCCACACACAAGTAGACTCAGCATTTCGTGTCCTCCAGAAGGACAATGTGACTCTTAGACTTGGTTGGAATTGTTAACTGTAAGACTTTACATGCTTTATCAGTCTGCCAAAACACCCTGGGTTGGGGAGTATTTTAGTTGTGGGCACACCTGTCATTTTAAACAGTTGTCAAGTGTTGACATTTGCTGGCCATGTGCAAGTGCAAAGAGAGACAAATCACTGCCCTAGGGAAGCTTGGGATACTAAACTGTGCAAAAACCAATCAAATCCATCCATCCGTCAAACAAACAAAAAATGTTTCAATCTCTCTTCATGCTAGACAGTTAAGGAATGGCGTGATTGCATTAAAAGAGATTTTTCTCTAAATTGTAACAAATTCACTTTAAAAAGTCAGTTGTCGTCAGCTTTCATTAACCACCTGATTGCATTGATAATCAAGGGCATAGCAATAAAAATGGAAAATGTCCAGCATGGTGGGTAGGTACACATTGTGATGCATGGGATCCACTAATTGTGACTTGAGAAGTTATCACCTTCAGTTACAAAATGTGCAATAAACAGAAACATTTGCTCTATGTTTATAAATTGCTCAAAAATCTTTGCTAAAGATCTTACAAATTCAGTAATATTACAGAACAATTCTAATCAATATTTAAGAAGGCTAATTACATCCTTAGTTAGATATTTGATACTTTAACAATGCCAATCAATCTTGGGGAAAGATGTCATAGTGTTTACTTAGCTCATTATTAAACAAGTTTTAAAACAAAGGTCCTTCACTCAGTTCACAGAACTGGTTGTCATATTAGAACATCATCCCTTGTTGAATTTATAGTATAGCCCAATGTATATAAGCTTATACATCTCCTGACTCAGATGAGGTGAATGGCCTAGGGTCCTATCAATCTGCCATGAATATTCTATGTATTATCTATACTAGAAGTTAAATGTACAGTCCAGTCAGGTGCCAATTACAGAGTTCCCCAGTAAGGGAAGAAAGGATCTCTCCACTATGCAAAATTGTTGCTTTGGGATCAAGGCCTGTCAAATTATTTTTCAGCTCAGGAGATGTGATGTAGAGCTGAGCAACACACTTAAATAAATGGTAACAGGTTTTCATGTCTATATTTATGGACAAACTTACCCAACAGATGTCAAATATCCATACTAAGGAAGTAATTTTATCCTAATTAAATATACTCTAGAATAATTTATATAATGATATTATGTATTTAAAGAGAAAAGCATGTCCCAAATCTAGCACTCTGATACAGTTGCCAGTTGGGTACAGGTAGATATATATATATATAGATATATATATATGTATATATATACAAATATATAGTTATACTCAGTGAAATTAACAAGACCCAAAGGTGGTTTTGTCTAGGAATAAAAGGGATATTTTTTTTGTTGTTGTTCACAAAAGTAACTTATCTAGCACCACACATCAGAAAAACACAAAAATAGCACACTCTAGTTCTAAACAGCTATGTCTAAAATAGATTATATAGTAAAACCAGTATTACACAGCATATTGTGGATTTGATAAACAGATAAATATTTGCACTGAGTAGGCTGTTTATAATATAACATCTTATCTATACAGAACAAAAGCCAGAAAGTTAACTGTATAGAGATGTGCAGAACAACATTAAATATTATGACTCAAAAGCAGGGTGAAGGTAAATTTGAAAGAAGAGTAGGAGAGAAAATGTGTACAGGCCGTTACAAGTTCTTAAGTTAATAGTAAATAAGGACTCTGTTGCTTGAGTTGAAGAAAGCAGTAAACAAGAGATTGCATTTACATGCAGATGTCTAAAATGTGTAGTTTTTAAAGTCTATGCACAAAAGTCATTTGTTTATTGCTTGACATTCAGTTATGGCTAGATTATTTAACCTATATTTTTTGTACTTTGGAAATAAGTATATTGTTAAAGGTGCCATAAAAATGGACAACATTGAAAACGGTTTGTAAATAAACCACCCAACACTGCAGTTCTTTACAGATTAAAAGCCTTGTCTGGGGTTTGTCATAAGTTCAATATATTTAAACTGGGAAAATATGTTGTAGCTTGAAGCCTCCCATTGGCCCAAACATCCAATACAAAAACTTGTCTCCGCAAAAGGAGAACACAGACAATACAGGTACATTTAAAGAAGCAGCCAGCTAATGTCCTACTGTCTAAAACATTCACCACTGTTGTAGATGAGATTTAAAACCATTTTGATTAGGCAGAAAATTGGGGATTCAGGAAGATGTGTACAGTACATACAGATGGTGTGTGTGTGTGTGTGTGTGTGTGTGTGTATGTGTGTGTGTGAAGTCATAGTCACTATATTGCTCAAGAAGTATCTGCATTTACATATGCAATATGTTCAGTGATGATCATCATCTTAGAAGTAGTTACTCCTCCACACAAGTCACAACGAATGAGAAAGGGATCCTATGTGAACACTGGAGAGAAGCCTGTTGTTCTGGGGGAACAATGTCATGACATGCACAGCCCATAAAGCTAACAGCCAGCTGTCTGTCATTAGCTTCTAGAAGGACCAAAGAAAAAGCACAGGACAGCTAATGCAGCAGAACACACTGGATGTAAACGGAGAACATGGACCTCTTCCAAACACTCATCTCCACTCTCCACACTAGACCCTGGGAAAGGTGGTTTCTATTTGGATCAAATATTCTGTCACCCATTTACAAGTAAATAAGGGACTGAATAGTGTTTATTGCTCTAAGTTCTGAGGGTATGATCGAGCATGCTCTGCCCCCATTCATGATGGCTTCCCGATATGAAGCCAGTTTTCCTGTTTTAAAAAAAATATTTTGAGAGTCTGACAAACTGATCACATATAAGCATGCATAGATGCTCACACATACACACACACACACACACACACACACACACACAAAATCGCTTTTGAAGACACTGATAGCTGGCCTTCTCATTAGTTTAACAGCAGTGGGGAGGTCACTATCATCAAAGCTGGTGGAAGCATTTCATGCATTAGTGTTTAGGGAATAGAATGAAGACCAGCATGACAGAGAGTAACAGTTGACCAGTATTTGACTGTTGCAACTGCATCTTTGGGCACATATCTGATCCACAGTACAAGGCTGCTGTTGTGGAGTTATGCACCACAACTTTATGAGTAAGCAGTGGCCCTGTGATGGTATGTAATAATGTCTATCACATGTGCATGTGTATGTATGTATGGAGAGGTAAAAGTGGGAGTGGGGGTGGGAGATTTCTGTCACTTACACTCCAAAAATGTGTGAAGTATCAACTGTCACCTGATGGACAGATTTCCTATACTTTGTGCTCTCTTACTGAAATAAGAAGCTATGTAATTCTGCCAAGTGTGATTTATGGGGCAGGAGACTCAGGACCATTAGCAACTCTGAGCTTCTCTGGCCTTATGGAAAGTGGTGCGTGGGACCGTGTGAACTGAACTGCAGCTCAGAGCTGTGGCTCCCTTAAACCAAAGCTATGGTCTGTCATGCAGGGACCAATTTGTCTTTAAAGGGCAACTCTTCCAGGAAAACACCCCCCCCCCCCAAAAAAAAATCAAAAAAGCTAGGGATGAGGGATAGGAATTGTTTTGCATAACAGGAGTGTGGTTTGCCCCTGGAGGAGAATACTGTGAAAAACCCCTTTGTTTTCTAGTTCTGAAGGACTCTGTTGTGGGCCACTTCACTGATAGGTCTTCTGCTGGTTTAAAAAACATCTAAATTCCTACCACAGAGAATCTGAAATTGTTGAAAGGTGTGTTTCACAGGAGCATCTTAATTTCTTAGGGAGACAGCAGATGGGCTGCATTGTGCTCCCCGATTGGGCTGTCGCTTCCGGATTCATCTTCCATTCACACTGCCTCAGGACTTAAATGTGTTTTGAAACACAAGAATTTTGAACTCAACAAGATGAGACGGTGAAGAATTCACACAGGCAGACAGACAGACACTTCTCTACAGTTCGCTTGTGCCTTTGGAGGGATACTGTTACCATCATTGTTTTTTATAGTAAAACCACAATTTGTCCCAGTCCACTGGCCACCCTGTTTTAAGAGTTTTAGAAGTTCCCTGAGCACAGTGTTTCTGACTCTCAGCCCTAACTCCAGACAACAGGGCTCTGTCCTTGACACCAAGATGGATTGTCATTCACAGTAAGTCAACCATAAGGTGCTTATTATTATTATTATTATTACCCTTTTGTTTTCCACCAGTCAGCACAAAGAACTGTCAGAAAATAGCTTTTTATTATTATTATTATTAATATCATTTTAAAATAATAGTACTGGAAAGACATGACTCAAACAATCGGTGTTTGAAACAGTGGCTTTAGGCTGATTATCTGGCTGCCTCTCAACAATAACAAGTGATTCGATCGACATTCCATAGCCAAAAAAACGAAAAAGGAAAAGAAATCAAACAACAAACTAAAAAACCAAAACAAACCCAACAACTGTACAAATATGTGTTTTTCCCTGAGGGATCAAAGTACACCCGCAAGTGCTCTATGTACAGATATTGCACTAGGTAAGAATTAAAAGACTTGTGCAAAAAAAGCAACAAGGAGAGACGCTTGCATCCTACCGAAACCTCCTAGTCGAGGCTTCTGCTAAGTTGCTTTGCATTTTGGAATGTCGGAACACAAACAGCCATCCCTTAGTCTAAAACAAAAAGCACGTACATCTACTATGGCACATTCAATCAAATAAAAAGTTTTCCAAAGACAGATAGGTAAATTCCATCAAGAAAATAATACAAAGTTTGTTTGTTTGTATTTTTTTTTTTAGAAAATTACATTACTTTCTTTCTTTGTTTCACATTACAAAATCTTTTTTTTTCTTTACACAAATCACATTTTATTGCAGGAATATTTCTAGTGCCATCAAATATTTATAGAGGGTTTAAAAAAATAGAAGTCTCTCTAAGAGTGGTCCAGACAAGGCTTTGGATAGAATAAATCTTTTTTTCCATCTTCTAGTTTTGATTTATGTATTTTGAATACATTTTCTTTTCCATTGACACTTAGTAGCCTAGAAGCGGTCTAACACACACACACAGACACTTCATACACACAAAAGCCACACACACAGGCAAACACGCTCCTTCCTCCCCTGACCCTCAGCCCACCCCCACCCACTCACAGAGATCTGGTACCCACTGGCTAAAGGACAACCAAACTTAGAAGCAGTGTTTTATGTCATGTTTTCCTTAAGTTAGGAAGGGTGAATCAGGATGTTAAAGACTTTGGGGGGAAAAAAAAGTCCATGGATTTAACACAAATTAGAATACTGAGTGCTTTAAACAAAACAAAACAAACAAACAAAAAATCCAACCGAAACTCATAGCCTTAGCACATTTTGTGATCTATCCAGAAAGTGCTTTCAACTGCACTTGGGATTTCTTTGTGGTCAAGGCCAGTTTCTCATGATGTTCCTGAATCGTTTGCATATCACAGTAACAACATTCAGACTTTGTACAAAAGCCTCATTTACCTTCTGTAGAAAAAAGCTACCTGATGGCACTCTTGCAGCTGAGCTGACAGCGATATGATTCAGTCCCCAGGAGACTGGAGAGCCTTTAAGTTCAGGCAACTTTAACAACATGAACTATTAAGCCTCAGGAGTCGGTGCCATCAGGCACCTGGGGCACTACACAATTGGTGCTCACAATCGGGAAGAAAAGAAAAATGCCAGCTTTACATCCTGTGCTGGACTCACCGTGACTCTTAGCTACAAATCCTAGCCAGCTGCCCTTTCAGTTCCTCAGCACACCTGGCTCTACAGCGTCATCCCTACAATGCCAGAGGACTTTGCTCTGAAAGCCAGCTTCCTGCTTTCAGGAATACCTGGAAGAAGTCTCTCTCCTGGTGTGTTGTAAAAGCAACGTCCCCAGGCATAGTACTGAGATCTTGTTTGTGGTTTACATACGGTACCTACAGAATCCTTCCTGGGAAAATGAATTTCTCTGAAGTTCAGTATCGCGCGCGCGCAGACACACACACACACACACACACACACACACACACACAC
>NC_034599.1:64274528-64298716 GCF_900095145.1 Mus pahari | reverse complement strand
CTCTCTCTCTCTCTCTCTCTCTCTCTCTCTCTCTCTCTCTCTCTCCCCCTTAAAGACGCTCAGCCAGCTCTCCTTAGCCACACGTGGACACTGGAATTGGGTTTAGTTGCTCTTTAGTGCGCTAGCACCTGAGGCTGGTCATATGCAGAAAGCTTTGGTTAAAATGAAGTTAATATATTTACTAAATCTATCCCCAAATTTAGTGAATCTGAAGAACTAAACAAAGGAAAAACAAAAAACAAACCCAAACCTCACACCATTCCCTCACATAGGAGAAACAACAGAAAAAAAAAAAAGGGCAAATAAATAACAGAACTGTACTCACTCTCTTTAGAATATAAATACTATTAATCTTTAAAGGAACTATGTTTAAATAAAATTTTGATTTACCCCTTCTTGCCCAAATATAAATACTATATGCTGACCACTAACCTCTCCATATAAACACATAAAATTTTCTATGCTTGTAAGAAATTTAAATATCACTCCCCTGTTTATGGTTAAACCCTTACTATGTTTTTGAAAAAAAATTAGATGTTATTTAGGCTTCCCCCACACATTTCTATACAAATAATTCCTTCCTACTTTCCAAGTCCCTCAGTAAATAAGGCAGAAAGTCAGTGAAGTTAAAAACTGTGATGTGCTCTGGGAAGCTGGCCCTGGGAACCTATCAGATGGACATCAGCAGGAGCAGAAATGCTGGCAAAAGAGTCCAGAAGGACCCTGTTGGCAGAGGAGGCAGTTGGGTAGATAGGGCTTCATAAACATGCCCTGTGCCCCTTACACCACAGAAGATGTTCCCTTTTTGTCTACAGCTATGGTCTTTGATGTCAGACTAGTATCTTGTGACCAAAGTCATCTCCTAAATGCCTCCTAAATTGTCAAAAGAGAACTTGTTTTTAAGGATTTACTTTTATGTTTGTCTCTCCCTCTGTGTGTGTGTGAGGCCAGAAAGGGACACTGATACCTTGGGGCTGGAGTGACAGGCTTTTGTAAACTGCCTCATCTACTGGTTGGGTTCCAGGCTTTGGTCCTCTGATAGAGCAATACACACTCTAGACCACTGAAGCATCAGCTCTGTAATCCCAGGGCACTTGATCTTAAAAATATGCATACCTATGAACATAAGAAAGCTCCTTCTTCCTTCCACTGGGGGTTATTTTTTTAAAAATGCAAAAATGAATCAAAACATCCATGCTTATTACCTGAACACAAAAGCCAAACTATCTTCTAGATATTTAATAAAATAAATCACAGTCCACAGTTTTCTAGTGAGGGTACCTACACAAATGTCTGCAGCTGGCGCCACCTTCACTCTGAAGGCCTACCTTAAAACATAGGAACCAAATCCAACACTGTCTCCCTCCCTCTTCATCCACACAGAACAGCAGTCTAGAATCTGCAACAGCTAGTCTAGGGTCAGTTTACTCTGAGGTGACTTCTTAGGGCTCCCGATGCCAAGAACACAAGGCCTTCAATAAATGCTTCCTGTGGGATTCTGTTCCACGTGGAATCTTTGGGTCCTTCTAAATAAGAGCTGGAATCCGGTAAATATCCCAGCTGCTAATTTGTTCTGAAAGCCTCAGAACTGTGAGATGATACCTTGTCCCTGTGACTACTGACTTTTGTTTAATGAGCCTCTCCTCCTCCGCCTCCCAAAGGTAGCATTTTAAAAACTTAAAAAAAAAAAAAAAAAAGAATGCACACATGGTTTAAGCCCACAGCACCAGACACTCCTTCAGTTCTGGATGAAGCATAAACACCCCCATTCTCAATTGCATGCAAAACAAAGTATGATTTAGGGAGCAGTTCATTACTAATTCCAAATTGACAGGTGGGAAAAAAAATTCAACATGTTGATTTCTGGATATGACCAGCCAGTCTTTTAAAAGTAATTGTTTTTTGTTGTTGTTGTTGATTTTTATTGTTTTTTTGTTTTGTTTTTTTTTGTTTTTGTTTTTGTAAACAGCAGCATAAATACCTCCCGACGTACCTTCCAAGCCTTCTCAGCTAAACTTGTGTTTCTGGTGTACATGCGACACGGCGACAGTGAACACGCTAGCATTTAATTTAAAGGAAACAAAAAGGTGCAAAAAACGGAAAGTGCCTTATCAATTCAACAGGAAAAGCTACGCCAGTCACTACATTTTATATTAATTAAAACAATATATAAACAATATCTCTTTAGCTATATATAGTCTTCATGCCCATTTACCCTGTGTAATATATTATAATGCTATTGTTGCGAGCGCTATGGATCCCCTTTTCACGCCATCCTGCTGACCGGCAATAATCGGTGAGAGAAACAAAATCTTCCTTCATGACACAGAAAAGCAAGCTGTGCAAAGTAACGCCGCAACTCCCACCATACACACCGGGGTCACCGATTAACGCTGGACTCTGCTGTTACCCGTAAGAGTCTGTGGGCAGTGAGCTACGAGAAAGGGACTCCTCCGACTGTAGTACCCTCCTGTTATATGCCGAGGTCAACCGCTCTAGAAGATGAGACAGAAAAAGGGTCCATATCTGTAGGCATAGTGGAAATCATATGCATGAGCAAAACAAGTTCAGCTTTTATTGGATTTGATTGTTTCCCCTTTGTGCCTGAACCCCGATCACCACAAGATGTCTGTGCAGTGTGTTGGCGCTCCAGGGTTGTGCAGGGCCATAGAAAGTGTCTCAGTTAAATTTGTCTTCATTGTTATTGTTTCATTTCCTTTGTTTTGTTTTGTTTTCTCTCTTACTTTCATGTTTGTACTCCCGATGTTCTAGAAGTGCTCAGGTGATACATTTACCCATCGATTTGCATTGCTGGCTCAAATTCTGAAGTGAACAATTCCTTGTATAATGGAGGAAAATGAAGTCGCACAATGTCTGGGTATATTGCTTTAAATGCCATTAGCTTTTCCGTATGTCGTCCACATAGGGCTCTTAACGTAGACACCTTGCATATTAGCTGTAAGCAGGAGAAAGGACAGGATGTCAGGGAGGGCAGTCATGAGAGTGAAAACCAAGGAGTCGGGGTGACCTCCTCTACATAGCTTGTCATGGCGACACACACTTGATGCTGCCTACGCTTCCAGTGAGAGGAGAGAGAAATGGCCATCCTGTGTTAGAATATTTGGCATAGGTCAAATACGTTTAGAAGATGAAGAGTTTTAACTCTGAGAGGTGTTCCTGCTCCTCCCCATCCCCCTAGTGCTAGAGCCCAGATGAGGTTTTAGACTCCTGCCTGTTCCAGGGTGCACCATCTGGAGCCCCACTGGCTACCTCTGTGGGAAAGGAAGAGGTCTGTTGATGGAGAAGTGAGTGAGTGAGTGGCAGCCCTGGTTACTAAGGCACTACAGCCTGACAGAGGAGTGCCTACTAAACACTGTGTGAGAACGCACGTGAGTCAATTCTTTTTATTTAGTTTTTAATATTCTTTCTCTCTCTCATATATGTATATGTATATATACACACACACGTATATGTATATGGTGTGTGTGTATGTGTAGGTCAGAGGGCAACTTTGGGGATCAGTTTTCTCTTGCTACCCTGTGGGTTCTGGGGGTCAAACTCAGATCATCTTGCTAGTGCCTTGAGCCTCTTTAGCTGTCTCTCTGGACTGTACGAGTAAATTCTATAGGCAAGCCACTCAGGGCTTCAGCAAATGAGCATCTAGCAGCTGAAGGGAGCAGCAGTGACCCACAGACGTGTTTGTAAAATCTGCTACACTGCACAAAGGCAAGCTGCCCGGGCTTTCAGATCAGTCCCTGTCTCTAGGAAGCGTCCTCAGTAGCTGCTGTCTGCATCAGGCCCTCTGTAATAACGACCCTCAGATGTGGACAGAAGGGACTTGCTATGCCCCCCTGCTCACTGATCAGGCACAAAAGCAAAGCCATGCCCAGTTTCTCTACTATGACCTGCCCAGACTATCAGAAAAAAAACAGAAGCAATCAAGCAGGAAACCTAAGCCTCAAACATCTCCCTCCAGTCACCTTCTTGTACAGTAAAACATGCCAAATGGGCAGAGAATGGAGAGCTGCCGTTCCCAACATCAGAAGCAATGGCACGGAAAGATCTATCATTCGTTTTAGCTGCAAAGGATACTTAGCCAAAGTGAAGCCTCGTGCTTTTAATAGAGCACAGAAATAGGAAACTGACAAAATACAGAAAGCAACGTATTGCTGATAACTAATGAATTTAAGAGAACCAATATTAGAATATTTGGTTATCTTTTAGTCCTATTTAAAGTTTTCCTTCTGAATTTAAAGATGCGCCTGCTTTACATCAGTGAGGCATGTTGATCCCTTTTTATGCTTGAGTTTAAAGAACAGGAAGAGGTTCCTGAGAGGATTAGTTATTTAAAAGAAAGAAAGAAAAGAAAGTGTTTTGGGTGACTGGAGAAATGGCTCAGCAATTAAGAGCAATAGTGTTCTTGCAGGGGGTCAGAGTTTGGTTCCCAGCTCTCAACTGCCTATGGCTTCAATGCCAGAGGATCTGACGCCCTCTTCTGGTCTCTGTGAACACTTGCATGTACATGCACCCCTCTTTACACATGTAATTGACAGGTAATAAAATGCTGTTTCCCCAGACTGCTGTATTATTGCAGGAAACTCTGGGAACAATTATACTAAATAGAGTCTAACCCGGGCAATGAGTTTTGGTTCAACAGAATTTTCTGACTTAGTAGCCTGTGCCATGCTCAATACTTTCTACGACTTACAAAGGTACCCGTAAGCAAGATTTACACCAGAGGATAGTTCCGGCCAGCCAGGCACCTCTGGATCTCACCTTTGTTAGAATTCCATCTTCTCGGTGGTTCTTCTGTAGGACATGCTGAAGGGCTAGCTGAATTTTCTGTTGCAGCTTTTCTATTTTTACCTTTTCCTGAAGCCACGAGCGATCTAAACATGGAAAAGTGAGACGACTCAGTACGTTTCTCCAACACAGTGTCAGATCCATGTTCTTCTGGACCAAGACATCCTTTACTGTGCTACAGTGCATGTTTTAAGGCTCACAGGCCAGCTTCATTCTTTGAAATTTTGCTTCTGCAGGATGCAAAGGCAATCTCTGACGTATGCGCCAGGGCGTTAAATCTTTTCACTGCCACTGGTACTGGGAAGAGGGAGGGTACTTCTCTAAAGTACAGCTACGTTATAGGACCGAAATCAAATGATTGCAAGTGAACCCGCAGTGCCCAGCCTTCCCCAAGCCTTTCTGATAACTCTACCTCTGCAGGCACCACCCCACTGCCCCACAGGACTTCCTGGAAATGCAACAGCTTTTTAATCCAGGGCATCTCAGACTGTCAATAGAATTTCAAATGATTTAAGGGTTGTTAATATAGGAGTGTCTTTGTATGAGAATTCCCCAAGAAGCAGAGCTTCTGGGAAAAGAGGCTGGATGCAGACAGACTTGTGGATGGCAGTTTCTGCAAAGGCACATTGTCTTGGAGACTGGCATCAAGAGGAGCAGCCCTATTTTACGAGATCCTTTTGTCTTGGTATGTGGAGTTTGTGCTGGGTAAGGTTTTATTAAGCTATTACTTCTTAATATTTTTATCTGCATATCATGAGGTCTCTTTCTCTCTGTGTGTCTCTCTGTCTGTCTCTGTGTTTGAGAGGGAGATGCACGTGTGCATATATGCTTGTAGTGGCCAGAGGAGGATGTCAGGTGTCCTGGCCTATCACTCTCCACCTTATTCCCTTGAGACCAGATCTCTCACTGAACTTGGAGCTGGTCTAGCAGCCAGCAGATGCCATCAGTCCTCCAGTCACCTTCCTAGTGACGAGGCTTCCTTTTATTCATGTGTGTGGCTGTGCTCAATGGCCGAACTCAGGTCCTCATGTCTGCATGGCAAGAGCTCTTGCCACTGAGCCATCTTTTCACTCCCATAAGGTCTTTAGAAAAGATTTGCGTAGCGGAGGGGGGTGATATCCTTTGGAAAACTTTAAACTTAGTAAGGGTGGCAACTGCTTTTGGGAGCCCCTCAAATGTCATATAACATGGAAAAGTCCTGTGCCTCCTGAATACACTCTGTACCTGGATGAGCCAGAAACTGCTCTACTTCTGTCTGATTCTCTTACCCGCTGACATCAGTACAAATGCAGAAAATAATGCGATTTCGTCTTCGGTCAGGTGCATAGAACACAAACTCTTCCCAAATTCAAACACAAAGCTAATGAAGTCTTCACAACCTAGGATTAAAATAAAGGCAGTTTAGGACGACGGTGGTTACCCCAGGGGGAGAAGACAGGACAAAGTGAAGAGAGATATGGAAGTTGGCGATAAGCTAGAAGAGTAAGACCGTTTCTTAGTTGACTCGTTTGAAACATTAAGAGAGAAATTGACTTAGCCAACATCACCATTGCTAGTAACATCTCTAGTACTGTTATCCCTGTCACCATCACCACAAGGTATTATCAGCATTACCACCATCCTTAGCACCATCAGTAGTTTCTTAGCCAGCACTGTCAGCTGCACATCAGGACCCTCCCTCCCCACCCCACCCCCCACCCCCGCCATCATGTAGTTCCTGAGCAGATAATTGCTTGAACAACGATCTTAAGAGTTTTCTCAGGCTTCAAAACAGCGCTGTGAGGGGCATATTGTTAACATTCCCATTTTAGGGCTCAGGGAACAGAGACTTAACAGATAAGTAATGTACATTTGAAGCCAAGTTGTCTGACTTCAGAACCCTTGGTTTGAATGAACAGGATCTAATGGTAACTGGCTAACTGCAGTGCTCTGATCCACGCTGGTGGGGCGATAACTGTTCACCAAATTGAAAACAGAATGTGAAAGTCCTTTAAAATAAAAATTCAACCCACCTAAGGCTGGCTGTGTTTTGTGTCTGCTGCACTGCACTGAGCTAGATAAACCTGTCTCTCACATTTAAAACAAGCCATTTAACATATTCTGGGCTCCGCTTGTTTCTCCTTAATGGCAGCATTCTGATTATTTAAGTTGTAGAAAGTCAAAACAACTTGTTTTATGATGCATGTGCCATAGTTTTCTTTAGCCTTACTGGACTTTTTCAATGTTTACCTTTCATAAATGGTTATTGTATGAGGCCAGGGATGGTGGGCTTTTCCATCTTAGCTTCATTCTATATATGAGCCATAGTCTTTCCATTATTTGAACACTGTATTTATTGAAAATCTGCTTTATTTGAAGCTGCACGGGTGACTGTGAAAGGCCATGCAATAGCTCACCCACTGGCCACCTTGCAACTGAACTCGAGCTTACATATGGTGTAGTCAAAGATACTTGCTGTTTGCTGAGTGTTTTTATAGCAAATGGCTACTCTACACAGAAAAATAGGTATATCACCCTTTAGCTTTTGTCTCACATAACCAGTTTCTATTGTGCTTCATGCTTATACATGACCCTCACTTACAGAGACAAAACTGAGATTTCCTTACCTAGGGATTTGAAGACATCGGGGCTAGCATACTTCCCATCAAAGTACACGGTGTTGTTCTGAGAGTCAAAGGCACGGCACATCCTAATGAACACCACCTCTAGAGAGCCTGCATGGAGGAAGGACTGTTTAAAACCATCCCACAGACCTTAATTCCTTTCTGAGGTACTGAAACAGATGCCTTCCTGAGACGGCACAGCGTTTTGTGCAGCATTGTGCCTGGGTTCTCAGTCTCACTGGCCCTCTGTCCGTCCAAAGGGGCAGAAGAAATGAAGACTGATTCCCATTGCAGAGGGCAACATTAATGCATAATTACTACAACAAACCAGCCTAGGAATGACTCTTTGAGCCCAGAAGCATCTTTCCAGCAGCTCAGCACTAGGGCCTGAAGGGCGATAGTAACACAAAGTTCCCTAGTGTAGCCTTTTTCCCGGAGGAATAGGAAAATGGGGGGACTGCTTTCTGTCTGTTTGGGGGTTTGTTTGTTTTGTTTTTTGTTTCAAGACAGGGTTTCCCTGTGTAGACCAGGCAGGCCTTGAACTCAGAAATCCGCCTGCCTTCCAAGTTCTGGGATTAAAGGCATGCGCCACCACTGCCCGGTGAGGAATGCTTTCTGCACATATCTTTAAAAAATATGTGTACACACACCCACAAATAACTAGTGCATTTGTGTTTTGCCTGCATGTATGTGTGTACCATGTACATGCCTGGTGTCTGTGGAGGTCAGAAGAGAACATTGGATCCTCTGGAACTGTAGTTATTTATGGTGGAGCATCCATGTGTGTGTGCTGGGAATTGAACCTGGGACCTCTGCAAGAGCAGCAAGTGCTCTAACCATAGAGTCGTCTCCTCAGCATCCCCCCAAACACATCTTTAAAATGTTTTTATAAAAAGGGTTCAATTTCAGCTAAGTATACCCTGAGCTATTATCACTGAAGAAAATGCCTTCGACATCTTCCTTAGCAAGCATTTCTTTAACAAGCAGGTGAAAAACAGGCAGGAAGCGGCATTAGGATTCACTCGCAGCACACATACCTGCTTTTAGAAGCACAATTTGATCATTTTGACACAGCTCCATAAATCCATCAATGCGTTTGGCAAACTCCACCACATACTGGATAGCTTCTGTAATCTTGATGGCACACAGCTGCCACATCACCTCTCTCTGCTGTGAAAGAGGAAGACACATTAACATAAGACTAGCTGGGAACCCTGGTGCAGCCAGCCTCGGGCTTGCTTCCGAGTTTGTAGAAAGCTTTCTTTGGAAATGGGTTAAAAAAAGATTATAGGATTAAAAAAAAAAAAAAGTCTCTGTTACTTAGGTTATAAAAGCCTGCTTCCATATCCTTCCGGCCTACTGAGATTCCCAGCTTACAGTTTGAAGGCGATGGAATGGAGGGGGGCAGCGAGGTGGGGGGTAGAAAGTGAGGAATATTATGGACGTATGGGGCCAACAGCTAAACACAAGAGGAGAGCAATATACATCACCACTTAGCTGTGGGCTCCACAGTAAGACAAGGCTCTTCTTTTCAATGCAGTTAATTTATTTTAGGGAGGTTACCCATGCTCTGCTGAGGGAGGAGGGAAGAAAAGGGGTACCAACCACAGGTTTTTTTTTTTTTTTTTTTTTTTGGTCTGTACTTGCTGAGCCAAATGCTTGATAACATCCCTGTTTCATATATTATACACATTGTCTTCTATTCAGAAATGACATCAAAACTCTGAGGCTTCCCGGCCAGTTGTACAGTATAAGAGGAGCTGTGGTGGAAACCCTACTTCTCAGGGCTTGCAGGCTCTCTCTACATTGCTGGCTCTCCTCTGTGGCTGGGATGATGGGGCTGCTTTGCGCAGACTAAATGAGCTGGTGCTGGTCCCTCCCTCCCACTCATCACAGTGTCCTGGGGCTTTTTGCTTTGCTCCTCTGCTCTCCTGCTACACCGTGTTGTTTAAGGTTAGTTTAAGGTTCTTCCTAACAGTAAGATGGGGATCAAACCCTGGAGTTGAGTCAGTTACAGCCAGACCTTCCAACCCTCATTCTTCTCCTTTATTAAAGCTTTTATTTTTAACGTGTGTGTGTGTGTGTGTGTGTGTGTGTGTGTGTGTGTAGCACAGAGGCTTCAGGTATCCTGAAGCTAGAATTACAGGTGAGCTACTTGACATGGGTTTTGGGAATCAAACTCAGACCCTCTGGAAGAGCAGCAAGTGCTCTTAACCAGTGAACCATCTATCTAGCCAGCCCCATCTTTACCTACAATCTCTAACCAATTACTCGTTAATCTAAAAGCATACAGCCTGGGGGGGGGGGATGAGCGTACTTTCACCAATTCTTAGACCTCAGAATCTTTTTCTGTGGCATCAGGACAAACCCTCACTCATGGAGGCTTTCGGAAGCTGCCCGATCCAGTTATCTCCAGTTATCCCAACTGGCACAAAGGAAGGACTTACAAAACACAATAAACTTTGTTCCAGCTGAACTTTTTACACACTAGCATCTCGGGAAGACAACGAAGCTCTGGACGTGAGATCCTGGTCAGAGACTTGAGCTCTGATGCAGGGCAGTCAGCCTTGGTCTGTCTGTCTGGACTCGTGAATGATTCCACCCCCCCCCCGCCCCCGCCCCGCCCCAATGTTGCCTTGGTGGGAAGAGAGAGTCCTCCGCCTCTACCTTGTTCTGGTAGTTCTCAGTCTCCTCCTGCAGGAAGGTCTGCCACGTTATCTGCTGGAGCTCTTCCCGCAAGTACTGGCAGGTTTCCAGGTGGGATTTGGTTATGTTCTGTGCAAGGTGTTCTGGGGAGAAAAGAGGAGGTCACAACCGTCAACAGCCACGTTATTTTAGGAGCCAATAATATTCTTCTGCTGGTGCCATCCACCTTAAAAAGCAGCTCACTTAAAGCAATGTGCTGACATTTGGTTTCCTTTGTATAGCTGAGTACTGATGGAAGCCTTGTGTGTTTGCGCCCCAGGGGATGGAGGAGAGAGGCTTTGCAAAGCCAACAAGACTGCCGGAAGTATGGAGGGTTCAGAGACTTGAAGACCTTGGCCTTGTCATAGGCTTTCTACCCGTGACTGGAGATAAACATGGGTTAGGTAGGAAAAATGAAAAAACGGCCTCTTCTTGGCTTTTTATGCTGTCCTGACAAAAGTGGCTCTTGAAAAGCCAGGAAATAATGCAAGTGTGTGCATGTCTGTGTGTGCACGCGCACGAGCATACACCTTTTTATTTTGCAGTATGTGTATGTGTCTCGAGTGTCTTCCTCAATTGCTCCCCTTGCTTTTTTCCCTCCCCATGGTTGGGTCTTTCACTGAACCTGGAGCTCTTTGATTAAGCTAAACTGGCTGGCAGTGAGGCCTTGGGTCTGCCGCCTCCCAGGGCTGTGCTTACACCATGCCCAGGGTTTTGGTTTGGTTTTGTTGTTGTTTGTTTTGTCCTTTCTTCCTTTCCTTTTCCTTTTCCTTTTCCTTTTCCCTTTCCCTTTCCCTTTCCCTTTCCCTTTCCTTTCCTTTTCCCTTTCCTTTCCTTTCCTTTCCTTTCCTTTCCTTTCCTTTCCTTTCCTTTCCTTTCCCTCTTCCTCCTCCTCCCCCTCCCCCCTCTCTGAAAAATGGGTTCTTAGGGACCAAACTGAGGTCTTCATGTTGTAATGGCAAGCACTTTATTGATTGGAACCTCTCCCCAGCTCAGAAAATGCTATCCTTTAATGATGACAACTAGCCATTACCTTTGCTTTTCTAGCAAACATCAGGACACACATTGCTGAGGCATGAACAGATTATGCACTAGTTTGGCAGCGAGAGAGAGACAGACTGACCCTGGACTGAGACAGTCTGGGAGTGTGTCTTTGCCTTGCTATTTCTGAGATCTATGACCTTGGCAAGTTGTTTAACCTTTCTGCACTTTGCTTTCCTCTTTGGCAAGACAAGGACAATGGCACTTGTTCATAGGACAGCTGTGAGAATCCAAGGAATCACACTTGGAACAGGGAGTGTCACATACCAATGCTGTATAATTGTTACACTGTGTATAAGGGCTCTGGTGATACTAATATATGCCAAAGATGTCTCTAGAGTTGATCACCTGTGGACATGTGTGGACAGACAGAAAAGATAATTCAAAATACCAGAAAGTAGGATGTGAGGTACATGACAAGACAAAGACAGTGGCTGTCACGGTCGGGATAGGAGAGGTCAGGATCGGCTGGATAGAATTGGAGAATGCTTCTAAGAAAAGGAGGGATACCATGCTGAGCCCCAAGAGATGGGAAGGGTTGGTAGGAGGGTTCAGTTCTATATAGAAGGTACAGTGGACGAAAGAACACATATGACATTTGTAAGGGGCAGACAGATTTGATGGTGTACCAGGGTTAAAGCAGACATTGCTAGCTAGCTAGGAGCCCACCTCCTGAAGGATCTCGGATGTTTAGGATTGAGCCGGGATACGATATAATAATAGGACTAAGCAGAACCCTGGTGGGAAAGCTGAGGTATTGAAGATTGCATCTGGGGACTGGGAACAGAGGACAGGCAGCTTTGTGCTTGGGACCTAGAAAGGCTGGGACAGGAGGGTCAGGTGGATAACTGATAAAATGCAGATAGAGTTTTCGCGTGAAGTAGGATGTTAGTGTCAGGGAACACAAGGATGACTTAAGGGATACTTACAAAGCTAGACGTGATTCAAGTACATGTCTGTAACTTGAATTGGGGTAGGCATAGGAGGATGGACATGTATTTGAGGCTAGCCTGATCTATATAGAACGTTCTAGGCTTGAATGCCTACATAGCAAAACTCCTGTCACCAAAAAATGTATTGGAAGTAGTTGATGGGAGTTTACAAACATCGGATCACACTGAAAAGTGCTCATGTTCTCAGGGTTGAGTCCGTGGCAGGCAAGCCACTTAGGATGGCATAGAAAGTAAGGCTGGCGACAGTAGCCACAGAGCCCGCTTGTTTATAAACATGTTCCAGCTTCTGCCAGACAGAAGGAGACATGTTTCTGTGTGAAAACAGCAAGCTCACCTAAACGCAATCTGAAACTGGAGTCTCCTTGGAGACACAGAAACATAATAAACCCTAACAGTTCTGTCTGGCAACACACAGGTAACAGAACAGCCTGGATAAATAGTATTTTAAAAAAAAAAAAAAAAAAAAAAAAGAAATCGAATGTAAACAGAAGAAAGCTCTTCAAGGAGACAGACCAGAGGAGAAACAGAGAAGCCTGCTCATTAAGATAAAAAGAATGGGTGTTAGAAGGCAGAATATTAAGGCTTAGATAAAGAGCTCTGGCTATGGAGGGACAGTGTCTAGACTATAAACCAAGATTTGTCTATTTAAAAAGATGAGGCCCAGGAGGCGCTATGGGGCTCACACTCTGCTCGCTCATCATTATCTCTTTTCCAGTTATGCTCAACATCTTGTTTCAATTGATCCTAACAGAAGTTACTGGGTGCCAAGTATGGTGCTACGTGCCTGTAATCTCAGTGCTTGGGAGGCCGAGACAGGAGGATTGCCATGAGTTCAAGACCAGCCTAAATGACATATGGTGAGTTTCAGGGGTACTGAGTGAAGCTCTGTCTCAGATTTTATTCAGGGCTGAGGGAGGGTGTTGCTTAGAGGCAGAGTGCTTGCTTGCCATGCTCAAGACCCCAGGTTTGATTCCTAGCACTGCAGAAATGGTTCCTGAACATCTGGACCCATGTGGGGCTTTCCCAGCAGCCAATAGGAAGAGACAGTGACTAATGCAGTGCACAGCGTGGGGCAGCAGGGGGCAGCAGCTACATGGTGACCAACCAACTGTTCAGGCTGTTTCTGATTCCAGTTCATCATGGTTCTGGCAAGGCTAGTATTTTTAAGCCCCTTCACTATTTCTGAATGTCCCTTTCATCAAGGGAGAGTGTAACCAGATGGCATAAAATCTCAGAAGTCAGTGTGGCTCTCGGGCTGGGTGGAGACCATGAGGCACTAAAACCTAGGAGTTAGGAGACAAGCTTTCTGGGCGAAAAGCTCAGTTATTTTTCTTGCTTTGCGACACAGTGAGTCTGTCTTCCTTCTCAGTCCTGACAGTTTCGGTGCTGTCACGGTACCCAGATGTGTTCCACCTGCTGCCCTTGGATGGCACGTGACCATGGGTAGCTATGGATGCAGCAAGAAAAATCTCAATTTTTCACTTTAATTATGCTGTATGTGTTACAATCTTTAAACCTTTCAGATGTTTCTAAGAATTTTCTCTTAGACCTCAGGGTAGGACAGAACTTTTGGTATCATCTAGGCTAAAAACACCTCATTTTAATAGATAGCATCAATAATTAACATTTGCACAGCAGTTGCTGTGTGGTGGAATATATATATATTCAGAAGAGGAAAGAAGGTGACAGTTTCCCATTTCTTTAGCTAGGCTCCAGAGACAATAGTGTTGCAGCTGTCCAGAGGCAGAGCTCTCTCTGATGCAGATATCATCTGGCTTCAGAGTTTGTGCAAACCTTTATAGACATGTGAATATACAAGAGGGATAGTTGCAGCTTGTGGGCTGTATGGTTCAGTGGGTTGTGCAACCTACTGCAAAGCTGGGAGGGACCACAACCCACATAAGCTGGCTTCTTGTTGTCTCATGGCACCTGATTCATCCGCCATCTCTTGCACAAGGCACTAGCTAACAAACCCAGTTAACACTTTTTATAAAATAAGCCTTGGTTGTTTATCCGGAATGCATGGTTCAGGCACTAATAGAATGCCAAGGGCAAGACTTCCTAGTCAGGGATGAAGGTCTGTGCTGCTCAACATTTTGTGGGTATAATTGTTGAAAGATGGGATTGAACCAGGATATGTTCGTGTACAGCTTACTCTCCTATTGTGCAATTTCACTTGCTTAAATTCTGATGACATAGTTTAGCCTCCAAGAAGATCAGGATGCCTAGAGGGGGTCACACCCTCTCAGAGGAGAAGGGGTGGGAGGGGTGGACTGGGAAGGGGGTCAGCGATTGGGATGTAAACTAACTAACTAAATTAGAGAGAGAGACCACAGGACATAGGCTGTGTGAAAAATCTCACATAATAGAAGGCAGCTTTGAAGAAGGTTCAGCCAGTCTTAGGCCACTTTATGCCATCTTCAGCTCCTTTGAGCCACCCTGACACACACATGGGATAGAAAATAACCCCTTTTCAGAAGAATTCTAATTTAGTTTTCAGCTTGGTTCTATTTGAGTCACTTCATCCCGGAAAATGCTATAACCCATGGCTCCCAGACCCAGTGGGAGGTGACCAGTACAGGCGTGTCCATAGACTCGAGGGCACTAGCTTGGTCCTTTATAGCCCTAGTCATGGATTTGTGCACTGTTAGCCAAAATACCATGCACTGAGGTAAGGCTTTGACTCAATTCTGTGGATCTGTTTCAGCCCCGACTAGCTGGCAGGCAAGCAGGCAGGCTCAGGGCCCGCTATGGCGGAGAGGCAGCAGGCATGGGGTGAGTCAGGTCACTTTACGTGGGAATGTGTCGGCTTTCAATCAAACCCTTATTCATTTTCGAAAATTTAATTTTCATTACGGTTCTGCTTCAGGTTCAGCTAACCAAGATTCCATGGCAAAAAAAAAAGGGGGGGGTGTTCTAGTTCAGGGGGGAAAAAAAAATCCAGCCTACCTCTGCTCAGCATGACTTCTAGTTCAGAGGTTTCTCTGCTAATCAAAAGAGCGGCGGTGCACCTTTAGTGCTGTGCGGTGGTTAAAGAGCAGGCTTAAAATGCCCCAGCTCTCGAGGATTTAAATTTAGATCCATAAAGAGATGTTGTGTAAAAAACGTTAAGAACGTTCAATTTGTTCTATTTGGAGATTTTGGACTAGAAATTTTCACTTAAAAAAAAAAAAAAAAAAGATGTTTTATGGGGTACAGAGGTGGAGGTGCCATGTAAGGAACACAGCCTTTATGGCTGTGAACTGAGGGTTTCTGTGCTCAAGTCAGAACCTGCTGGTTCTTTACCACCCCGGGTCTTCTGCAGCAGCTAATTGAAATATCCCAAAGGAGTCTAATAACCCCATGTACAGAATCGCTGGGAACAGCAGATCATTTGAAAACTGTAAAGGCTCTTATCAAAGGTTTTCTAATAATAGTGCCATATTTAAAAAATTGATTAAATATAGAGAGGGTGTTAGCATAACACACATGAAGGGAACATTTCCATTGTCTGTGCCGCCAGCGTTTCTGGGCCATCGTCTCCCCAGAAACGGCCATGCCCTGACGACAGGAGAACAGAGGTGTTTGTGTCTCTGGGGAGTTTTGTTTTGTTTTGATTTTCCATTTTTCTTGTCTTCCTTTTGGCAAAGCAAGCCCTGTATGAAATCTTACCAGATCTGCCACCAATGGTCACCTTTCAAACCTTCTGGCAAGTTCAGACTTAATGTCACCACAGGCATTTACAATTCACATCAGTGCTGCAAAGCTTGGCTCCCCGAGGGCCTACCAGATGCGCCATCCCCCAAGGGTAGCGGCTGGTTACTAATGTTCACAAATATTGGTCCAATGTAATTAAAAAAAAAAATCAAACCCCCACAAAGAGCTGATAAGCTGATTTTTCTTGTAAGTGTTCAAGTTTAGCAGGGTAGGACCGGGGCTGAGAGAATGTGCAACAGGTCCATAGGACAGTTGGGATCGGAAGAGGAACACTATCTTGTGTGGCTTCACTGGTAGGGTGGCTCAGATAATGGTAATATGGCCATCCCTTTGAAAATGCTGGAAAGGAGGGTTCTGAATGCTCACTGTGAATCAGTTTTAAGTGTTCAACATGACAGGTATGCTACATGCCCCTAGCTGATTATTACACCATGTTTACATGTACTGAAATGACAAACTGTCCCTTATGATTTACACACAGCTGTTCAGTGTCAATTAAAAGCCTAAAAATGTTAGCAACCAAGTTGAAGACTTTAAAATATAAACATATGCCTATGGCTTAGATTGGGACATAAAGGAATACCTGGAGTCTTAAACAACTAACCAGTTCAAGTGGCCTTCTCCTAGGCTTACTGAGGTTGCTTACATACATCCTGTCTAGGTTCAGAGCAGTACATTTGCAGTGGACACCCATGGGAAGCAATCAGACAGGGAGGCTGGCATCTGAATCCTGGGCAAGGTGGACGGGAAATCCCGCCCATCATAGAGGACAATCCCTTGTACCCCTTTCACTTCACAGGGAATGCCCAGAGCAAGCCACGGGGAGCACTGCATACCGCCTTACCTAGTTCTGCCATGGACACGGTTGGGGAAGTCTCTCCGTTGGTGAAGGAGCAGTAGGGGAAGAAGCCAGATGCTGGTGTGTAGTCACATATGGGTTCGGGTTTGATCCCATTGATGTCCAATCCCGACTGGTCTGGGGAGGGCTGGATGTCCAGGTAGAAGCTGCTGACGGCTGAGTCGGCCTTGCTGCCCTCCGGGGTGTGCCCGTCCATGTAGGTGCTGAGGTCATCGTGCAGTTCCGTCAGCCCATTGGCTGAGATGTTGTAGGTGGGCGTCAGCGGCTCGGCCTCCCCAGGCTGCTGCTGGTGGTCTCGCTGCTGCTGCTGCATCCGGTGCTTCTGCACCTCGGCGTACAAGCTGTCTCTTTGCTTCTTGGACATCCGGCCAAACTTGACAGCTGGGAAGAGAGAAAGCACGGCATACCTTGAACCAGGCAGAGTTAGCCTCCCTCAAGCTTTCAGGTTTCCAGAACTTCTCAGAGCAGGTCAGCATAAAAGCAGGCCACCCACAAGGCAAGAACGACTTCCTCAAGCTTCCCCAGCGCCCTTGCAAACACACCCACCCCGGTGACAAGCCAGCCCAGGCAACCCTTCCTTTGTTGGTCTGCAGCCTGTGCCCTTAGGCTCATGAAGAATATAATGTTTTGATTTTCCTTTTTGAGATAGGGTCTCACTAAGAAGCCCAGACTGGCCACCTCACCTCAGCCTCCTGAGTATTGAGTGTTAGGATGACAGGCACGTTGCACCTAGCTCTGTGGTGTCATGATCTGGTCACTTTATATGACATGGCCTGACCCAGACCCGCCCCCTTACTTGGCAGCGTTTGAACCGCGTTTGACCCGGCAGGCAGAGATGCAAGGATTCTTGGGCTGTTCCGAGGCAGAAGCTTTACCTTTTACCCAGCGTTCTTTCTATCCCGTACATAAGAATGACGGATCTGGGGCTTCATGGTGAAGCCATCTATAGTTCCCAGAACTGCATGTCTGTGAGAGCTGTGGGCAGGTGTGGCCTTGTCTGTATTTATTTTCTTTTTGGAGATGGGGGTCATTTCACCTTGTTGCCCAGATTGGCCCTGAAGTCTCAGGTACAAGCCGTCATCCTCTCTGCCTCTCATGTAGCTAAGGTACAACCCCCCCCCCCCCCAAGCATCTTAACCGGATCCACCATTAAGTGATACTTTGCTCTACCATCATTTAGCCTCAGGTAAAGAGAACGAGGGAGGGCAGTGCCTACAAGATCCCCTGGGGAGGGTCTGTGTCTGCAGCACTTCCCAGGATCCAGCCAGTGAGCGTGGCAACAGCTTCCTGCCTCACTATCTCAGGTATTTTTTTTCCTGAAACACTCATCCAGATATAGAAAACATGTTTCCTGGCTTGATTGCTCCCACCCACCATGTCATCCCCCTGCCCCCTTGTCTAGGCACTTTACAGATGAAGCTTCTTGCTGGAGGGATTTAGTTCTCCTAATTGATTACAGTTAAATTGATTCCTGATAGGGGAGACGACCTCATTTACTCCAGCCTTGTCAGAGCAACAGAGGGGCAGAAGGCAGGGGAGATGGAAATGCAGTTGGGAACGAGAGCGAGCACTCCACTGACCAGCTGGCGGACTGCCTTGCCAGGGGAGGCTGTGCTGCCCTTTCTACAGCGGGAACAAGGCAGGAACTCAGCCATTCTGGAGCTTCCAGAACTCAGAGACGGCTGGGAGACGAATCACAACAACTTATACTGTCTTATGAGGTAGGTACGTAAAGAGCCATCCTGAAGATACTTAGTTTGGGGAGGGGCAGAGGCTATTTTAGAGAGCCCCAGGAGGAAAGCTTCTGCTCTAAAGTTACACTTTAACGTTGTCTTAATAAAACAACATTGTATCCAGTGATCGAGGGGAAAAAAGGACCAGCCCAAGGAAATGCATTCCTAACAGGTACCTAGGAACCCTCCCTGTCAGTTTGATGCTGAAGGCAGACAAAAGATGTAAAAAGACTCACAAGACATGTAGTGCGAGTGAACATGAGCCCGGGTGGCTCTGTTGGCCCTAAGAACAGCTGATGGTAGAAAGGGTAGATGGACACCCCCCACACCAGGAGATCTCTGGGGACAGTCAGTGTGCTCAGAAAAGTCCTTAAGCTGGACCCACTGTATTTCTTGCCAGTTTCCCGCGTGACTTGTGAATCCTGGTGTTATTCTGTGCACTTAAGAATGGCTGCTTCAGGAAGGGTCTGGAGATGCTCTGCGGCTGGAGTGGCCTATCCCTAGTTGTCATGCCTTCTTCGTGAAAAAAAGACACCTATCTATCACCCATCCTCACTCACTATTTTCACACAGTTGGAAGGTGCAAATTTTGACTTCGGCAGGCATTTGACCCAGTTACCGTAAGAACTCTTTCCTGCCAAATGCCAGTAGACTTACCAGCATTAGGCAAGTACCAATTTGTCCTGGCTTGGGTTTCCTGCATGAAAGCCCTCAGATGACACATACCTGTAGTTTCTGAAATGTTGACAACCTGAAGCTATTCTGACTACAGGACACTTCTGTGTCTACCCTCATCAGCTAGTTCACGAATAAAGGAAGTGCTGTGGATCACAGGAAGCTGCCAGAGGAGTCCGGGAAAGGGTTGAGAGAGCCTCCCCTGACGGAGCAGCACCCAAGTCGCATGCGTGTTTGCCCAGACCCATGCATTTGTCCCACACCAGCTATGCGAGGCTCACCATCTCGAGACATCCCCACGGCCAGGCATTTCTGCAGCCGACAATGCTGGCAGCGGTTTCTGCTGGTCCGATCGATCAAACAGTTCTTCTGCCGGGGACAGGAGTAGGTGGCATTGCTCTGCTGACTTCTCCTGAAAAAGCCCTGCGATTCAGTTATAAATACGGAACAGGTTAGTGTCAGTTCCAGCGGTGATACCCAAAGGCTGGGTACTAAGCGTAGAGCACCAAGTGGCATTAATATTTAATGGAGGGTTAAGCTCGGAGCAGAATCGTCCAGGAGCCCATTAATGAAATTAAAGTCACTTCTTTTTCCTTGAGTAAAATTAACCCCTAGAGCCTAATCCTCCATCCCTTACACATGCAAAACTTCCGTAAACTTCCACTCAATTGCCTGTGTAAAAGACACATGATCCGGGTGACCAAACAAAGCTTACTGCAATGACACCAACGGATTTGCCTTTAACCTGTATCTCCAAAATACCTTTTCTTTTGGTGCACTTGTGGAGGTATACATACAAGTATGTGCATGTGTGTGCACATGTATGTTCCTATGTGTGCTGTGGAAGCCAGAGGAGGAGTCTTGGTGTCACACTGCCTTATTTTGCTAAAACAGGGTCTCTTACTGTGCCTGGCAATAGGCCGTCAGGTTGCAAGACCCAGTGAGCCTCCATCTGTTTCCCACAGTGCTGGAGTGGCAGGTGCCCATGTCATGCCCGGCTGTTTATGTGGGTGCTGGGGATTCAAACTTAGGTTGTCATGTGTGTGCAGCAAGTGTTGTGTCCCATGAGGTCATCTATATCCTCAGCCTCCAAAACGCTTTTTGGTAAAATACACGCTTCTGTGTGGGTGTGCCATGGTGTTTACCACTCAAGCCTCTGGCTGTTTGGCCATCTCTCACTCCCCAGGTCTGAACCTGCTGGTGCAAACAGTTAGATGACACTTGGATTGGCCACTTTAAAGATGAGTTGCATTGCGAATTCTCAGTCCTCACCGGCTGGGAGTCAGCAGTGTTTAGAAGAATGGCCTTTAGGCTTGGGTCCAGTGTAGTGATCACCAGCTGCTCATTTGTGTTGAGTGCTGTGCTGGAGATGAGAGGGTGTGCAAAGACACACAGGAGCCGCTGGCCTCAAGGTGTGTGCTTATCAACTTCCTGATTTTCAGGACAGGGACTAGAAGGCGCAAGCTTTCCTTTAGAGATTTTGTAGGAGAAATCCACAAGCTTAGCACAGGTGCAATGTTTCCATGATGGCTGACTGATTTCTCACACAACACATGTGTTACTTAGAAGCATATCTTATAACTTCCAAAATATGTGGCAGTGACAGGGTTGGGGATTGTGTGTGTGTGTGTGTGTGTGTGTGTGTTTCTTCCAGTGATATCTAAGGAAATGTAGGGGTTAGGTGAAGCAGGGCCACAGAGGGTACAAGAGAGAAAATGGTCATCTTAAGGGCAGTCTCTAATGATAAAGATAGATGTCTCCAACTAAGAGGACATTAGTGGGTCAGGGAGTAAAGAAAGGATGGACAAGGAATGTTAAAATAGCCATATGCTTCAGCCAACACATTTGTCTAGAGGCAGATTTGGCTACTGTATCAGAATTATTAAGGACAGAAATAAAATGTGCTTGTCCTGTAAGCCAGGAATCTTTTCTAGAGAAACAGTTCAAGATTCATCCAGAGGGATACTCTTTAGAGCACTGGATGCCCAAATGTGGCTGACTTGAGTTCTAGTATACACTCTTACACTATGGAGTTGGGCGACCACTGGAAATCATGTTTCAGAAATTCTGTTTGTATAAAAAGGTGATAAAATTGGCTCAAGGTCTAAGCCAGGTGTATCCTAGTCTAAGAGTGAGAGAGCACCCCATATTTGATGTAAAAGAAACTATGAAAAACTATGCCCCCCAAAGAGAAGAATTACTGGTCTTGGCTGGTGGGGACTCTAACTTTCTTCTTTTCCTCTTTGCTATCTGATTATTTCTCTACAGGTCGGCAGATAGGTATGTAAGGCACTCAAAATCTGCTGTCGCTGTCCTCATTGCTGCTTTGTGTGATGACTGGGGTCTGCGTGGACCACGCCAAGTAAGTTAGATGCATGTGAGCCAGGCTCTTCTAACCCACTTTGTAACGAGTTCAGTGTCTTTGAAAGCCATCAGAATATTTAAAACGTGTGTGTGTGTGTGTGTTCCCTGGCAAAAAGGGAGTATGAAAAGTTTTCTTAGAATTTACTAGAAGGAAGCCAAGAAAATATATTTTAAAGCACATCAAGAGGTCACCTGCATGGGTGGCCACTTTGGTCTCTGCATTTATCGCTTTCCTGGGGCTCAGCCACTGGCTGTGTTTCTTTCACAGGGATTTAAAATTATTTATTTGTGTGAAGGGTAAAGGGACTGGAGACTCTCGAGATGGGATGGCTTGCTCAAAATGCCACCTCCAGACTTCAGGAAGCCAGGACAGAGATTTCTCCAGGCTTCTTTCCAGAACAAACATCCTTGTCCCCTTTGTTTCCACTATCAGTAACAGGACAGATTGACTCTGAAATTACCATAGCCTTTAGATTCATTCATTCAGCTGGCCCAGGCTACCACTGCACAAGCATCTTATCAACTCATGCTCTACTGCTGCAGCGGAGGAGGTGGGGTGGGGGTCACAGGAGAAATCTGCCTTGGATTCCAGCATCCCCCTTCCTTTCTACCCTGAAGCATTTATGTCCCCTTCGGTTTGTTTTACCTACCCCACCCACATCGCAGTCTGGCTCATTCATGGAGTGAACCGCAATGAAACTCGGGGCAAGGGCTCAGAGTCACTCTCATTAGAGATGTCTGAGCGAATCGGGCTATAAACCTCAAGGAAAATTAATGCAGCATTCTGTGTGTCTAGGTTTGGAGGAGGGGAAGCAACCCTGGAGCTTGTGGCTAGCTTCCAAGCTGTCTGCCTCGACATGGAATTGGGAAGGATTTGGGAGAGCAAAACCCAGCAGACACACCCTCTTTACTTCACACTTATCCTTCAGGTGAGTCCATCAAGAACACGATGGCTCAGCAGCTTTGAGAGGGCAGAGCTGAGAAGCAGGACATGGCCATTCTCTCGGACAAAGACGATACAGTCCCATCCTCAAGAAGAAATATCCCATTCACTACACGAGGGGTCCAGTGGAGCTTTCTAGGGAGAGGATGCCCTGCCTCAAGCTGAACTCTGTATTTTCAGAAACACGGAGCACTCAAGATTAGGTTAGGCTAGCTGACCAGCGGGCCCAGGTATCTGTCTGTCTCTGCCCACTAACTCCGTAGCATGGGGATGTGTAAGCACATGCATGCAACCACACCCAGCCTTTAACATGGGACTGAACTCGGGTCCTCGTGTTTGCATGGCAAACACTTCACTGAGCTATCTCCTGAGCCCCTGGCCTTCTTTAAAAGCCTTCGCCAGTATTCCTCAGAGAGCTTTCTGAGCAGTGTAAACGCCGTGGAAGTTATACTGGTAAAACAAGTAAAGCTTTAGCGCTAATAGGAGAATTAGAAGTGAGAAAGAAACCATGGAAAACTCAGGGGGTTCCAATGGCATGCATCTGAGTGAGAATCGGGGTCTGTCTGCTTGGAGCACATCCTAGAGAAGGTTCCTCTGAGACATGAGTTCCTGAGGGTGAGCAGCCTATGGCAAAGCTCTGACGGGAATGCATATCACAAAGCTAGCACTCAAGCCAAGGATTGGCAAGAGAGAAATTAACTATATCACTGTGCAATTTTACTAGTACCAAAAGGTATGTCAGAACACTTGAAGTAGTTCCATTCTAGACTATGGTGGACTCCAGCAAAGAGTCACCATGATCTTCCTCGGGCAGGAGATGCTTGGATTGTGGCACACTACCACCACCTAGTGGCTATATGCTGCCATGCAGCCCTTCAAAATGTAACACCAATAGGTTGGTTACCTTCATGGAAGTGGAAAGATTATCAGGTCCTACCTATCTCCCTTAACTGGTGGCATGATGGTATCTCCCATGTAGGTCTTGACAATGCACCACAGATCTGTTACCCTTAGAGGTACAAGTCACGGGAACTCACGAGTCTGAGCAACATGCCTGCCTGAGCATGAGCTGTACAAGGGCACCCATAAGACACCGTAGCATGGGCAGCAGAAGGCCTGGGAGGTCTCAGTGTGACACAGAAAGTCACAGGCAACAAGAGAGTGCTGTGAGAAACGGTCTTTCCCCGGGGAAGAGCATGCCGGCCGCTTGTCCGATATCAAACCGATAGCCCTGAAACATGTACACACGAGTAACACTATACAGAATGAGCAGGTTGTGTTTAGGAGTATGTATGAAATAACAATTAATGTAAAAAATGGATGAATTAATTAAATAATTGAACATTAATTGAAATTACTGAAATGAAAAATAATGGAAATTAATTGACTAATCAGTGGACGAAAGAGTGCATGGAAGAGTATATGGATGGGATGGTCCCGAGGAAGGAAAGGGAGATGATATAATTGTATTATAACCTCAAAAATATAAGAAAGATGATTATGCACGTGTGTTCCTGGGTGTGGACTGTACACTTGAGTGCCATGTCTAAGAGGCCAGAAAAGGGCATCAGATTCCCTAGAACTGGAGTTTACAGAGGATTCTGAGCCACTTGAAGCAGGTGCTGGCAACGGAACTCTGGAAGAAAAATACAAGCTCTTAGCTGCCGAGTCATCCCTGGGCTGCTTTGTCTTGAAAATACATTTCTGAGTCTTAATTATGATATATCCGTTCACTGCTCAGTCCTTCTGAGAAAACGAAATGGTTATCTGGAGATATATATATATATATATTATATATATATATATATATATATATATATAATATATATATAT
>NC_034599.1:64256862-64274488 GCF_900095145.1 Mus pahari | reverse complement strand
ACATATATCTCCATATATATATATATATATATATATATATATATATATATATATATAAAATTTGACCCTTGGGTGGGGCTTTCTTCTACTTCCTGGGTTAGGACTGGAGCCACAGTATTCAGGAGAAAGCTTATGACCTGGATTCAAGAGGTGACTACTAAATGTCAAGAAATTCATTCAGTCCAGTTGTTAAGCCGAACCACCACTAAAAAAGATCATTATTTATTATTAACAGGTGCTGTCAAGTATATTGGAAGGATGGCAGCAGTTGGAGATGAGATGCTGAAGTATTGGTTAATTCTTCCTGACTTGCTGGTGCCCTGGGGCGCTTGCAATAGCCTCATGGTGGAGTATTTACACCATGGCAAATGCTATGGCAAATGCTCCACTTTGGGGCTCAGTTGATGGCTACTACTTGTGGTAGCTCTCTAAACTGAAAAGAAATAAAGTGGCTCTGTGCAGACCAAATGTGAGACTGTGTCCTAGCTGTGGCCATGCAGTTGGGAATATCATAGAAAAATGGAAGTATTCATCCAGAATTAGGAATTTACCAAACAGTTTGGCAAAGGTGTTCCCATCTCTACTAACAAAGATGTGGATTTCCAAAATATGCATCTCTTGCCTCACTTTCTTACTTATATGTGGAGATGAAATTATCAATCCAAATTCACAATGAAACCACAGGCTTTCATCAGCTGCGTCTGGTTTCCTTCATCCAAATCCAGGTACACACTTACCTAAGGCCTATTGTTGGAGTCACCTCCCTATCAGCCTCCAGCGCTTCACCCTCATGATAACCAGGTAATGGCCACCCATCCAGGCATCTCTCTCCCAGACTCAATTCTCCTTCCAAAATCCTACACAGACCAAGCTAGTTCTTCAAAGGATCTCTGTCCCCACTATTGCCTGGAAGCTCAGAATCTCCTCCCCCATTCATTCCTTCTCTGGGACCTTTTCTGAGCCGGCCCCTCCCAGGCACACTCCTACTCTGCTGACTCTACGTGCTGTTGAGAAGAGTTAACTCAAACGCCTGTTGAAAGCATGGCAGGGTGGGGGAGGCCCCCAGGAACCACCATATTCTGAGCTTTCTAGGTGCTGCAGAGAACACCACATCAACTGTATGTAAAGTATCCATTTGCATATCTGTTGTATGTTCAGGTTTACAGTCCAGGGAAATGGAGCTCACAGCAAGCTGAGGACAAGAGGTGCCAGATTTGAGTTCTTGATTCTAGGTGCATCTCATTCCAAAGGCTTGCTTTTACGGTGAGTGTGCCACAGGTCAACCTTGGGCATCCATCCTCAGGAGCTGTATCCTTCCCTGCCTCCCTCCCTCCCTCCCTCCCTCCCTCCCTCCCTCCCTGGCAGGGATTTCTCACTGGACCCTATGGCTCACCAGTTAGGCTGGCCTCAGGGATTCTCTGGGGAGTTTAGGCATGTGTTACTGGGGGTCAAGTGTTACTTTATCATCATGAAGACATCTTCCCCTCCCTACACCCAGCTTCAGGTCATAGAAATATGGAGGGCAGATTGAAAGTTAAGTCCCCTACCCACTTCTTAGATCTGCAGTGGAAGTTACTGATAATGGCCAAAGTGAGGGTAATACAGCATCTCACACACTGCATTTCTACACAGGTGGGAAAACTAATTTGCTAGATCTATCTCATTAAATTTTTTTTGACATATCAGTGACTTTTTACATTGGGCTTATTATTGATTTGACTCAAGCGCGTGGGCGAGCTGGACACTGAACTGTAGTGCAGAAGGGGGGTACTCATACTCAGAAGTTTTGCCCTGGAGTTGGAGGGTCCCTCTTGCTTGGGGCTGCTTCTCCATGAGGCACAGGCTGCAATACTGATCTGATGTTTGGTCTTTTGACAATTTTCACGTAATGAATTGATTCCTACAGTTCATTAACATACCCACTTCCACTTCTGTGTACACATATGTCTTAATTAGCTGCTCATTGGCTGTTTAATTACAAGAAAACAGCTGACAGCTGCCTTGTGGAATTCTAATGGCAGACGCGTTGGAATGGCTACACATTTGCTTTTTGACAACCAAGATTTATTCGTGACTCTGAGTTATTGTGAGTGCTCCTATGCCTGCCCAAAGCATTGCATCTTGCCGTTTGACTATGAATTGGAAATTCAGGAGACTGTAAAAGTGGGTTCGATGTCTGCCTATGCGGAGAAGAGCTGAATCTTCTATATAAACAGATGCCCTGTGTCCCAATCTTATTTATCCTGGGAGTTTTCTTTCAAGAATGTTCAGAAGGGTGAGGGTGAGTATGGGTAGGAAGTGGAGAGGCTGGACAGTGGGGGGAAAGATGGGAGCTGCCAGGTTTACTGAGGGTAAGGATTGAAGTCAGGGAGAGAAAGAAGCAGAGGAAGTGAGAAAGTGGAAATGGAGTAAGAGTCTCCTAAGCAGTAGAGGAGGCAAGAGACTCGGGCTCTTCAGAAGAGAACAGGCAGCCTCATTTGCACCAGTTAGCTGGTGTACAATAGCTACCCCACCCATGCCCAAGCATCCGGTAGCGCTTCCCAGGGAAACTTTCTTCCATAGATAATGGCCCACCTCCTTGTGGAACTGTGTGTGGCAGTGAGCTCTGACTGGAAGTGGACATCACCTTGATGCTCCAACATTCTCAGTTCTAGTCCCGGGAAAGGTGCTCAGCAACCCCAGGAGAACCATGCAGAAATCTAGTCCTAAGGCAGGGGGGATTCTGCCAAGCACACTGTCTGGAACCTAGCTTGTTTGTGAGCGGAGGAGGGGTGGGGGCAGTAGCTATTGCGACACATGAGCAAGCCACTTGTTTCTGTGGCGCTGGAGACTGAAGAATGGAAGACTCAGATGGCTGAGGGGTGAAGGGACAAACTGTCCCTCCCCAGCTCTGACTTTCATTTTAAAAGGCTGAGCTCTACTCCAGGACTAGGCACTTTAAGGCACTAAAAATAAAAAAATATTGAACATGAAAACATGATGTTGAAAACCATACAGAGCTAGCTCAGGGGTTGTAGTGATGTTTTACAACTGAATAACAAAAATAGCAGAATTCATGAAGAGCCAGTAGGGCCTAACAGGAATTACCAAGTTTCTTCCCAGCCAAGGGCATACAAAGCTCCACACACTTTGACGATTTCTTCAGAGGGGAGGAAAAAAATATCTGTAACATATTCTAAATATCATTAAAAACCTCCCTATAGTTATTTTATGAGATGCTTGTATGAAGAGATGATTGTAAATTTCTCAGTGATTGGCTGGAAGAGGAAGTTTCACATACAACACCATATTAGCTCTAAGTCATTAATGAGTAAGTCTCAGATAAATTAATCATATATGGTAAGTATACTATGATTTCTATGTGTGCATATACACACAGGTTATATGTATTTTTATGGCAAGCAAAGGGTCTTAAATGTGAGAAGCCAATTTACTAACCCCAGGACTAGACTGCCTCTACGTTTTTAAGTTTATTGTACAAAGAGCTTAGGGGTTAGAGCACTTCTGCCCTTGCAAAGGCCCCAGGTTTGGTTTCCGCAGCTCCGGGGATCTGATACTCCTTCCTGACTTCCACGGCATCTGCACTTAATACAGATACTCTTAAAAAAAACCTTACAGTTGAAACTGTAGAGACAAAAACCCTAAAACAGTTATGGATTTGAAAGACAAACCAAAAGTAGGTGTCTGTGACAGGAACGTTCCATTATCAGCTGAGCTGCTGTGGGAAGTGACAGCATGTGGCCGCCGGACCATTTCTCAGAGGTCTAACCATGAGCACAGTTCTCAGCATATTCCTTTCTTCACGGGGTTAGGATGGAGGTCCAGCTCTCCATCTACAGCCCAGGCATCGTTTCCAGGCTTTGTTACCAAGGGTCCAAGCAGATTCGGTTTTAGGAGTTCAGAACATCTCTCGACAGAGGGGACTCGTGCATATTGCTGTCGTAATGATGATGATAAATTCTCTCCATAATAGAAGACATGGTGGAGGGGACCCTTGCTCCCTTCCACTACCCACAGAAAACAGCACTTATTCCCCGCCAGCTGAGGTGTATGTCCTTCCTTAAATGCAGTGGCTGCAAGCAAGGCTGCCGATTGCAGGTCATTTTACCTGTGCCATTCCCCACTATCCTTAACTCTTAACCCAGGATGCCTCCCTGGTCCCATGGTGGTGCCTGTGAAACTGAACCAGGCCCAGATTCCTCTAACGCCATCAGCTGGATATGGGCATCTGTGAGTTTATACACAAATATTTTTGCCCTGCGTAGGCCTCTTCTCTACAGATAGACCACAAACTCCTTGAGGGAGGAGTTAAGTCAGCTACATCTTTGGATTCCTTAGAGTGCTGATGGTACATGGCCCCAAGGGAGAGTTCTAGTATTACTTTTACTATTGTGTGTATTGGCATGAAAAAGTGCCAATGGCTACAGAAGACAAGACTAGACCATGGGTATCCCATTAATAGTACCTGTCTACTTTGAGCATTGCCAAGGTATAGAGGAGTTTGGGTAACAGCAGCCAGCTCTCGGGTATGCAAGTGCCCCCGCTGCACATCCAAGCCTCTCCTGCGTGTCTGACCTGGATGCAGGTGAGTACTCCAGCAAGCAGCTTGCTACCCTTACCTAACAGGCTGGGGGAACGGACTGATACTCTACGTGATGAGGTCACTGCTCAACTTGACAAGTCCCAGGTAGAATTCCAACCTGGGTAGTCTGGGCAGACTCAGGGGCCATGTGCACTGCCCCTGTCTAGATCTCTAAGGGTACGAGCAGAGGGCAAACTGGGAGGAGTCCTCACATCTATGGTTTTTGTTTACCTAAGAAAATATATGGAAAAATGATAATTACTCCAATGATCACTCTCTCTGGCTTCTTTATGGTCAGGTTGATTTTTAGATATACCTACAACACAGCTAGCTCAGAAAATGACTGTGGTGTTTGAATGAGAATGCTCCCCCACAACCCTCCAAAGACTTGTATGTTCAAATACTTAGTCCCCAGTTGGTGGAACTGTTTGGGAAGGATGAGGAGGTATGGCCTCGTTGGATGACGTGTGTCACTGGAGGTGAGCTTTGAGGTTTCAGCAGACTCCTGCCTTCTACCTCTCGCTTGCAGTTTAGATGTGAGCTCTAGCTTTCCTATTGCCATGGCTTCATACATTCTAACCCTGTCAACCCAATGACATGCTTTCATTTATAAGTTGTGTTTGTTGTGTTTTATCACAGCAATAGAGAAGTGACTGATACAACAACCCAGACCATTTTCTATCCCCCTCTTTACTACAGATCCATTTGATATATAATATGGCTTACCCTCCTATGTCTAATTATGCTGCCAGGAAGAAAATGATTTATGATTTGTCATGGTGGGATCATCGCCACCTGGTTATAATACGATAATTAACAACAGTGGCAGAACTCGTATACTTCACCATAACTAGGGATAAAATAATTACAGTCAGACACTACAATATAGTACATGTATTGTATCCCTCAAAACCAAACTCAATACTGTACAACACTGAAAAACTCACACACTAATGGATTAGTGGCATTCGTTGTGGGAGGTCATGTGAGCAGAACTACAACAACTGAACACCATTTCAACACGGGGGTGTCGCATGGACAGGATTTGGGGAGGGGAGGTGTCGAGATATCCTGGGACTGTAGCTGCTGTTCACCTTACTGTTTGTATTTATTTTCTCCAGGATAAATATTGGGCCTTGAAATGTATCCTGTGCGTGTGTAAATGCATTGGTACTCACTCTGTCAAATTGGGACTCACTGAATAACCTGTTATTAATGAGCCTAAGGCATAGCACACAAGTCACCCCCACTCTACCCCTGAATTTCATTTTTCTAGATCACGCATTTTCAGTTCAATACACAGAACTCCAGTGGCACAGCTGACTCACTCAGAGGGAGTGCTGGATTCTGGGGCAGGGTACAAGGATGTAGGTGGCATAGACACACAGGGGACGGATGGGCCACGCACAAAGGCCATGCATGCAGAGGACCACAACAGAGCAGACACTGCTGTAGGGATAAGAGAAAGGACCTGGTGCTCCTACCAAGGACATAACTTTGGGGACATCAAGGCTGGCGTTGAGTCAGCTATCCTGGACAGGCCATGTGCATAGCTAGCTTAATATTTCAACTTACTTTCTCTATGTGTGGGACATGTAGAGACCTGAGGAGGACACTGGGTATCTTCTGTCACTCTTGATACCTGAGACAGAGATGGTCACTGAACATGAAGTTCCCTGTTTCAGCTCTAGTGGCTGGCAGGTGAGCTCTGGGGATCTGTCTGACTCTGCCCCTGCCAATCCCAGGGTTACAGTGCACACAAACACACTCAGCTTTTTATTATTATTACTCTTATTTTAACCATAGATGCTAGGCCCTCATATTTGCAGAGTGGCAGTGTTGTGCACCCAGCCTTCTCTCCAGACATTTTTAAAAATAATTTATTTCAGAGAGGCCAGATTAAGGAAGAAAGGGGTATAGATTTTTTTCTTCTTTAAATCCAGTACCATGAGGTCTTAACCACAGAGATGAATAATTCAAAATTCCCCTCAAGTAACAAGTTCCCCACTTCTGAAAGGTGGGTGGCCTTTTTAAAAAGTACAAAAGGATTTGGTGATGTACAAAAGTCCCATGCTTTGGACCAGTGAGGTGACTTAGTGGGTATAGGGACTTGCCACTAAGACTAATGACCTAAGTTCCTAGGACCTACATAGTAGAAACAGACAACTGACTCCTGCAAGTTGTCATCTGACCTCCATGTGCATGCCATGGCCCCTCCTTTTCCTCCCCCAAATACACACAGTAATGTTTAAAAATCCATCTCCACTAACCTACAGTCTAGATGATGCATTTACATATATGTAAATCAGCCAATGGTATGATTAGCAGTGAAAGGAAGAATTTAAAAAAATTATGAGGCTAATCTCCCTCAAATCTCTCAGCCATTATGTATGTATGTCTGCAGGTGATTCTATCTTATGCAATACATTCTAGTTTTCACTAATGGAAAGCAGACCAAGTTCACAGATTTCCCCCAACCCCCAATCTTAAAAAGCCTCAGGGCTAATCTGGGTTTGGCTATTACTGTCTTCTAGGCCTTTTGCATCAAATAGCAACCCTCCCACTCATTTTGCGCTATTTTAACCCTGTCTTAGGACTCTTCCCATACAAGCAGAAGAATTTAAAATTTAACTAATGGAAATTTGAATAACAGTTTGGGGGGCACGGTCTTGGATTAAGATAAGCATCTCTATTTTCCATTCTCACACTAAGCCTGTTCTGCGTCCATGGCTCTGAGGCCACCCCATACAAGTGGTCACAACAGTGATAGTGAAGATGCTACGCAGACTCAAGGGACACTTTCGAGGTTACTTTTAAGTGCCTCCAATCCTTGGAATATCCTAACAGGTGGGAAGGGCAGGTGTCACGACTACTTTATGGATGAAGTCGAGGGATTAAAAGGCTGAGATGTGGGCAGGTGACCCCAGGAATAAAGCCCAGTTCATCCCATAACTTAACATCTGAATAGCAACAGAAACGCTCACTCACAACCCTGTGAAACTTACGGGAAATACCTTCTCATAAACCCAGTAATGGGCGACCCAAGGTCTCTCTCTGTGTGTGTGTGTGTGTGTGTGTGTACACACTTTGCAGCAAGGGAAGCCAGCCTAGGATGTCCTTGTCCTTCCCTGTAACTCCCTGCCTTAGTCCGGTGAGACAGGGTCTCACACTGAACCTGGAGCTCACTGCGGCAGATAGGGTGGCTGGCAAGTAAGCCTCGGGGATCTTTCCCCCAGAAGGCTGTGGTAACAGGCACGAGTGGCCTTTTCTGGAGTTTTCACATAGGCATCAGGGATTTGAATTCGGGTCCCGAGTTCTCGAACACAGAATGCTATTCCCCACTGACCCATCATCTCCTCATCCCAGAGGCATCTCATCAGAGCAATCAACTCTGGTTCCTGGCTCTTGATTCTTCTGACGTCTTGAAGAAAGGACTAGTGTCTATGCAACTTCAGTAATTACGATTAAACAACACAGCACTGACCACACCCTGTTGTCATCACTCAGAATCACAAGGAGTTGAACTTTTAGGTAGACTGGAGGTAAAAAATAGAAATTGCAAAGATGCCTCGTAACGTGAATAGAAACAACAATTCAAACAGCTTACCTTGCAGCCCTCACACGTAATGACACCATAATGGATTCCTGACGATTTGTCTCCACAGATCTTGCATGGAATAATTTCAATTTGAGCTGCAACAGAAGCATGCAACCAGTTAATTACATTTTCTTTTAAACACCTTATAAAAGTGTTCCCCGATCAGCATTTGTATAGTGAAAACTAATAACCTGCTAAACATTATCCTGCATTAACTATTCATTGCTGAACTGTGAGGGTCCCCCTAGAGCCCTGGACTAAATTATGGCTGCTCGTTATATAATAGCTTTCGGGTTATTAAAATGGGTCATTTGAGAAGGTGTTTAAGAGCCCACAAGAAGACTGGAATCAGCATTTCAAAGGCTTCCAGAACTGGAGAGTTCGCAGTTTAGACCTCAGAGCAAAGCAGACCTAAAACGTGTCCGCCCCCAGCCCCCATCTCATTTTCCGTCATTATTTTTAAAAGGTCATAAATCTGCCTTGGCTGAGCATGGGGCTCATGACTGGGAGAGAAAAATACACCCCCCAAAGTCAGGTCTACTTAGGAAAATGATTCAGTTCAAAATATTAATAAGTTACGTATGATAGGAAGGGCTCCTCTCTCATCTTTTCAAAGAATTAATGTAGTTGCCATGTGTTCAAAATTAGTTCATCTCTGTACAGCCAAAACCTTTCAGCCATAAAGTTAATATCCTGCCTGAATTTAATAATGATGAATTTTGACAAACAAGAGAGGTTGCTTCTGAATTTATTTTTTTTAAAGACGGAAGTTGATTTTTTTTTTTTTGTGCAGCATCCATGTATTTTTATGCAATTGATTATTTAAAGCTGCTTGCCTCTGGAAAACCAAATGATTAAGATATGACACCAAAGTTTTATGTTCTGGCCAGGCATATCGCTAAATAAATACACTGTATTTCCAGTAGAGGTAGAAAAAGTAGAATTGAAAAACTGAAATATACAGAATAAAATACATGAGGGGAAAATCTCACATTTAACTCATCTCTTAAATTGGGTTTTTATGTGAAATCACGGAGGCGGAGGAGGATCTGCAAATGATGGCGGTGAACCACTGCCCCCCCCATTTACCCAGAATGCTCTGTTGTGCTACATTTACATTTAAAAAGCTTTCACCACTGGCTATTACCACAGCACATCACCTACCAAGTCAAACACACAGGATGGCAAGTTCCATAGTCCATTTTATGCAGTATCTAGGTAGCTTTATGCCTCTCACAAAGCTATGGTCTCATCCAGGGACTCTGTTGTGCAATGAATACAATACAATACACACACACACACACACATGCACAAACACACAGCCTACTCTCTTCTAATGAAATACTATATCCAGGGATATATATTTTCTGCAACCACTGACTTTGGTACTAGATGCAATGATGTAATGACATATCCAAATATTCAAAACTACTGAATTAAAGCTCATTTTAAACCAAGCAACCTGCTAACTCCCAAGAAGATGAACATAAGTATTGTGCTAATGGCCAGCTATTCTAGAAGGATGGTCCTTTCCTGTGTATTTTTTTCAGCACTATATCCCTTGTTTGTTCATCCAAGACTTGGTTGTGGATGTGTGTGGGTATAAGCATTTGACAGCGATGCCTCCAGAGACCAGAGGAAGGCGTCCTGTTCCCTGTCGCTGGAGTTTGTCCACCACACGGGGCAGGAATCCAACTCAGGTCCTTTTAGAAGAGCAGCGAGCACTCTTAACCACCGAGGCATCTCTCCTGCCCAGAATTAGAAGCTGTTCAGAATCTCACTCAAATTCTTTGATAGCATCTGGAGGCCTACTGCCTCCTAACGGTACCACTGCAACTTAGAATGTTTAGAGTTGTATTAATGAAAATCCCTTTTTTAGCCTCGCATTGCTTGACTTCCTTGGGTCAGAGAGCATAAGGCCTCATATTAAGTGCTCTTCTCAATATCTTTGCTAGAGTCATAGGGAAGGCTGTGCTTAGCCTCAGTGGGCAATGCAGGCTAAAGAATCAGAGTTGGTTAGAACAAGCTTCTCCCGGCACCTCACAGGCGGGGACCGAAGGGTATCTGTAGAACAAGGTTCAGCTCTTCTGTTTGGTCGGATTAATCTGCTCTGCTAGCTGACCCCCTGCATGGCTGTCTTATCTCAGAAGATAATTTCAGCTGCAAGTGCTCTTTGGGAGATGAAGAAAATGCACCTGCTCCTACTGCAAGCCCTTTGAATGTCATCTGATAACGCGTGTTGACATTCTCACAACAAACCTTCGCCACCGAGACCGGGAGCAGGCCACTTACCTCTCTGTTCAATACCCCCCAGCATGCAGAAGCCCTCCCCAGCCCTCCTGCCATTCAACACACAGACTCAAATGAATCACAGAGGGGAAACTCCGAGTCTGTGCCTCCCAGATACTTCATAACATGGCCATTTCAACAAGAATGATAAAAATCCCTTCACCAGCCCCCCCCAGCCCCCATCCATCCAGCCTTTCCATTCTCAACCAGGAAGCACTGTCTTTTCCAAACACGACTCTTTCAGCACAAATGCTGTGTCCTAGCCCCTGTGTCTACTACACACATGAACTCAGCCAGCATTCCAAAGGATGTTCTCTGTCTGATACCGCCATGGTTGACAGTCACACGGACACAGACTAATCTGCAGCACATGTGTATTTTTCCCAGCCAACATCATTGAGTAGTAGACCACTGGAAGCCAGATGTGGCTGTATGGTTCCAGAGTAGCCTTGCAGGGAACAATCTTGCTATGAACACTTATCTGTCCACCCCCCCCCCCCCAGTCCTACTGTCTAAATAATTTGCTCTGTGGACTCTTGAGTAATTCAGGCAGGATCTCCACACTGGCAGAGGCAGGTTTCTGGAGCTGACAAGTGACAGCCTGGAATGCCAGCCAGTGTGCCAATGAATCCATGTGGTCCTTGAGCTGGGCGCTCAGCACGCTTTGCTTTTTATTTCTAATCTATGGGAAAGGCAGGCCTTGGTTCCCCCGATGGGTGAGAAGACCGTGTAAGAGCAGATGTAGCTCTGGGGCCTGCAAAGTGGCTCAGAGGAGTAAGGCCTTTGACACCAAATCTGACGACCTGAGTTCAGCCCCTAGGGTCCACACGGTAAAAGAGACATGACTCCTCAAAGTCATCCTCTGTCCACCGTATGTGTGCTACGGGGTATCTGTGCCTATAGGCACACAAAATCTAGAAACAATTTCTCATCATACCGTCCTGCCAAGCCAAACCATCTGAATAATAAATATCAATGAGCTTGCCCTTGGTCCATAATCATTCATGGAGGATCAAGAGACCTCAGCAACTGGGAGAAGCCTACATGTTAAAGGACCTCATGCCAGTAGCCTGTCCTGGGAATCACCTGAAAGTCACCATTCATAGTTTAGGCTACTCTCTCTATTTTGCAGAATTCCAGGTAGAATGCTTGACCATCCAGTGACTCACCTCAAGTTACAGTTCTTAAGCCTAAACACATTAGTTAACCCCTCTGATCCCAGCTTCCTAATTGAAGATACAGTGTAGGGACGGCGGCCCCTCTGAGCTGTTTCCACGGGGTCGTTTTATACATGCATACACCATGTGTTTTTTTTTTTTTTTTTCAGACTTCACATTTGATAACTGCTAGTTATTTTTACTGTTGCTGTTGATAAGGAGTCCTGCCTTAGAGTGGAATGAAATTCTTTCCTCCAGAGTCTAAGCTCTCTGCGAAGTGGGGATAGAGAAAAGCTGCTTATTTTCTAGGGACGGTGAAAGGCAGTTCCTGCAGGCCGCCACGGCAGCAGTGTATGTATGTCACAAGCAGTAATGGGATGGAGGAAGTTTTTCTATTGGTTCCTAGAGAAAAACGAACGCAGAATATATGGACTCTGCTCATACCCATCATTTCTCATTGTGAGTCGTCTGCGCACCATGCTCTCCTTGTGTTTGTGTGAGTACACATGAACACATGTGCGCATGAGCATGGGAGACCAAATCTTGAGAGCGGTGCCTCTCTCCATGGCTCTCAACCATATTGGTTTTAAGATGGGGGTTTTCACCGAACCTGGAACTTGCCAGTATTGCTAGACCTGGACTCCTCCATCTCCGTTTCCCCACCCAACTAGTGTTTTGTTTTGTTTTGTTTTGTTTTGACAGAGGCACTAGTGACTGAACTCAGGTTCTCATGCCTGAGAGACAAGTGCTTTACCAAGTGAGTTTTCTCCTCAGTACCTGCACTATCTCGAATTGGACTATATGTGCTTGGGGTGACTTCTGGCTTGCCAAGAAAATGGCTAGGGGCCAAACCATGGCTGCAATTATGATAGAATATCTGTCACATGTGTTTTCCTTGTGTTGGTGGGAAAAAAAAACCCAGCAAAGATCCATTTGGAAAAGAACCTCTCATTTGCACAAATCTGTTGAGGTGTCTTTTTGGGATTTTTGTTTTTTTGGATTTTTTTTTTCTTTCCTGGAAGGCTGAGCACGTGGAGGGCATTTTCTTTGCCCTGTTACATATTTCTCTAATATTTGAATTTTTTTTTTTTTTACAACCAGCATGTATTACTTTTGTAAGCAGAAAAACCAATAAAGATTAAAAAGAAAAACCCTAAGGCGTTTGATTTTATTTTCAGTCAAATGGCTGAGTCCCTTTGTGGATTAGTCGCTTTATTTTATCCCCAGTTTAAAACTGCTGGGGTATTAAAGGCTCCTGCGGCCACCCCCCCCCCCCGGTTGGTGCATAGCAGCTTGGCCCATGCCATGTGTCAAGGCTGGATGGCCAACAGCTTCTGAGTTGCTTGAAATGTCTTTGGAAACTCCAGGCTCCTACAGTCTTGGCCATTCTGGTTTCAGAGCCTCCAGAACTGGTGCAGACTGCACCCTGTCTAGGGGAATCCAGCCGAGGAAGGGGAAGTCCAGGCTTCAGCTGGACCTGTAAGTCCTGCTGAGGAGGCCTTCTTCTGAATGGTCTGCTTCACTGAGGTTATTTTGCTGTTCAAACCATCCCCCTTCAGGGATGTCACCCTCATCCACATTGCTATGACCTCCACGAGTGTGTAGCGTAAATGTACTGCAGGGAAGGGTCAGGAACCCAGTGGTGACCATTTTGTCCCTCCCTCCCTGGGAGGACTGGCCCACCCTTGAGGTTCACCGAGCCCTCTCCTTTTATCTCTGAGGTGGGAGGAGAGCAGCCTGACACCCTAGACCTGTGACATGGAATACAGGGTGGTTCTGTTCCCTGCCCCCTCCCCACCATGTGCCATGGTCCAGCTGCACACTCCAAAAACTCATAATCAACTTGTTTTGCCATTGTGTCTACTAAATATATACTACTCAGAATGCTAGCTTTCCCCCAGAAGATAGTCTTTTCTTCCCTTGATTTTGGATTCTTTCATGACAGTACTGAAATCATTGCCACACATCACCAAAACAATTAGACCCCTAATTAGGAAAGTCCTACCCCTCAACACCCCCTTTCCATAAGCAGCCTCACCGTCATTTTCCGACAACACTAAGGACAACCCAGAGTTCCAGAGCTCTGTGCGGGTTTCAAAGTTTTGGACCTCATTAGCTTGTTTTGACTTCCATGTGCACAGCATCCCTGAAGGAGGCAACTGTTAGCATTCCCATTCTACAGGCAGGGAAGGGAAGCCTCAGGAGGGTCACATGAGCTCCTTCATGTTTAAATAGCCTGGAGCTTAATGTGTAGGCAGGCAGGCAGGCAGACAGACAGACAGACAGACAGACAGACACACAAATATATGTGGTATCTCTTTCCTATCTCGGTTTATTATAGATGCCACGGCTCTGTTACTAGTGGTATGCAACCCTCAGGAACAAGCATTACAGGGAGGAAGAGCTGGAGAGCCATCCCAGCCAAGAAGAGGTGGTACCAGCCCTGTCAACCTGTCCTCTGACACCCGGCTCCCCGGGTGGCCTCATGTAAGGCACTTAGACCTCTGCTTCCTCCATCTATAAAACGGGAATCCGTCTTACCTCCCAGGCAGTGGTGGTAAATGAATGCCTGTGACCCTCTTTGAAGATGAAAACATCCTACATAAACAGGAAGCTTTAGGAAGCTTGGCATATGATTGGCAAGAACCAGGACGCCAAGCCCTCACTGACCACAACCGGTCCACCACAAAGAATAGTACATGGTGCTCTAATTTGTACTGTGAGCTAGACACACGTTAAGTTTTAAGTCCTTCATCCTTGAGGAGTGATGGGTTTGGGCATTGCTATGGTAGTCTCAACCTTGTGGTGCATAGCAGGCAAGCACTCTGTGATGGGCCTATGTCCTGGGTCCATGAAGTCACTTCTTAAAAACTTCACATTGATTGAAGTTTCTCCTAAAGCTTAGCAGCTTTTTAAAATAATTTTTTTTTCAAGATGTAACTGTAAATACCCACTAAGCAGACACACACACACACAGACATACAGATACATATGGGTACATCTCTACCTCAAATGACAAAGATTGCAAACTTTAATTACAACTGAGCACAACTGGACATTTGGAACTTGGACAGAAGAGTTAAATCCTTAGGCCAGAATGTCCCAGAATGAATGCACAGAAAACTGAGTGAGGTGAGTATACAGGAAGCCTCTGAAGAGTAAGGACGCCAGGCCTGCCTTGTGAAGATATAGGTAGTCCTGACGATGGGGACAGAACATTGATCCCTTGTAATGTCCCCATCCCAACCAGAGTAAGCTTTCCTTAGAAAACCCGACTCACATTCTCTGATGCATTTGCGTCTTTGCTAAAAGCCTGCTCACCCCTAGACAGGAACACTCTATCCAACGAGGAGGGGATCACATTTGCCACGGAGGAGAGAACTGGAAGGCTCTGACTTTTAGTTTGTTTGCTTTTTGTTTTTGTTTTTGTTTTTTTGTTTTTTTGTTTTTTTTTGTTTTTTTTTTTTTTTTGAGACAGGGTTTCTCTGTGTAGCCCTGGCTGTCCTGGAACTCACTCTGTAGACCAGGCTGGCCTCGAACTCAGAAATCCTCCTGCCTCTGCCTCCCAAGTGCTAGGATTAAAGGCGTGCGCCACCACTGCCAACCAAGCAGGCTTTGACTTTTTGGTTCAAGTATCTCCCACATTCTCCACCTACACAGTCAGACCCAGGATGTCTAAATTTAAAGCAACTGACTCCTTTACCTCTTTTGGTAACTCCCTAGTAACCAACTAAACCTTGAGCAACATGACTTGACCAGCAAGACGACGATGCTTCCTAAGACGTCATTCTGCTCATAAACTGGGTCAGACGCTGAGTAACCCCTGCCCCCAGAGGGTGCCACTAAGATGGCAAATACAAACTCTTTTCTCTTCTTGTTTCCTCAGATCTTACCTCTCTCAACCATAGAGTGCACCTGCAGACATGGACCTGTGGCCTTAACTGAAACTAGAGACTTAGATATTTTGCCAAAATTCCCAATTAGAATAAGCTTCTTCAAAGATTTGAAAATGAACTAGAAGATTCTAGAATCAAATATATGTATATATCTTTATCTCTTGCCTTCTTTCCCTCTTCTTTCTTCCTTCCTTCCTTTTCTTCCTTCCTTTCTTTCTTTCTTTCTTTCTTTCTTTCTTTCTTTCTTTCTTTCTTTCTTTCTTTCTTTCTTTTCTTTCCTTTCTTTCTTTCTTTCTTTCTTTCCTTCTTTCTTTCTTTCTCTCTTTCTTTCTTTCTTTCTTTCTTTCTAGTAAATCGTTCTTAAATATTTTTCTAAGTGTCCAGGATGAGGAACATTTAGAAAAATCCTGCTGAATCTTTTGGTGTGGGTTAAAAATTATTTCATATCATCAGAAAAAAGAATCCATTTTATTTGTTGGTTAGACTATGCTCAAGGGAGGTTCCAGATAGCTTCTTTTGACATAGGTGTACCTTATATTGCTACTAGATGCAAAATGTCATCAGTCTGATAAAGTTGTATCTAATCTTTTTTGAGATCACCCTTACTCTACCCACCGGGTTCTCCTTACCACCATCTGCAAGAACGCTCACACAACATTTAGGTTAAGTCTTTATTTTTTTTTTTTTCCTTCCAGTCGAGGGCAGAGGGTCAGCTGCTTGCTGTTCGTCATTCAGAATCTGTTTCTTCAGAATCTGTTTCTTCACAACAGCAGAGAAGAGTGTTCGTAATGACTAAACCCAATCTGGAAATCCCATTTAGCTTCTGCCCAACCAGAACCATCAGGACGACTCTCATGCCTTTCAGGACACAGTCTTACCTAGTCCAATTACAGCCCAGTCCTCACACTCAAGCTCAAGAAGAAAGCCTCCGTTTAACAGCTCCCCCTTCTTCCTGTCCGCCTCTATAGAGAACAAGCTAGATCCATTTTATAATCGTGGTGTTTCCATTTGGAAGCTTCTTAAGGGATGGCCATATATAACACTATGAAAAGAACATACCAGATGATTCAACTCCACCAGTAAACAGAGGGGGGAAAAATCTGTGGACATAGAAATGGGTTTTTACAATAACTGGGCTGTTTTAAGTCTACTTGCCCTGTGTTTTCTGAGTGTCGCCCCTGGTGTCCTTGGCACTCAGCACCACCGTGTCCTGAGTACATACTTCAGTCTGTCTGCCTCAGGCGACTCCAGAAAAGGCCAGAGTCTCCTGCCTGAAAAGTCAACCATTGATTGCTAATTCCAGTTGCCCACATTCCATGACCTCCTCTGGCCAAAACCAGATGGATGAAGTAAGATGTGTGGAACTGGGTCAGAGTCACCAGAATTCAGGTTAAGTCACACAAGTGTACCAGGCGAAGAAGCCTGTTGTTTCTTTCCATGACCCTGAGTGGTTTTGGAAGAGCAGTGGCTGCCCCTTGCCCAGCAGATGATGTCAGTTAGGAAATATGCTCCAACCAAATAAACCCTGGATTCATGACGAAAAGTGGGGGAAAAAACATGTAATTTTAAACCTTGTGAATGCATTCCCTCCCTCCGCATCAAGCCACAGGAGACCAGAAAGACAATATTCAACACTTACATGATCATGGAGCCCAGAACCACTAGAGCTAAGCTTTGAAGGCCCACCGATTGTGAATAGGTGAGGATGAAGAGAGGACGCTCCAAGGCCTGAGCTCCACCTCCACAGTCTTCCCATTATTCCTAGGTGAACGGAACTTTGTGTGATAGAGAAGGGTATGGTTTTTTTTTGTTGTTGTTGTTAAAACCCACAAGCAAGAATTTTAGGCTTGCTAGTGGCAGAAGTGCAGACTTTAAGCTTTGTAAGATCATGGGCTGGGGATGTAGCTTAGTTAGCAGAATGTTTGCCTAGACTGCATGAAGCTCTGGGTTCCACCCCCAGGGTTACATAAACTGGGTGTGGTGGCACATTCTTGTAAGCCTTATAAGCACTTGGGAGGTGGAGGCAGGGGGATCAGGAGTTCAAGGTTATTCTCAAGCAAATTCAAGGCCAGCCGGGCTATGTAAGACCCTGTCTCAATAAAAA
>NC_034599.1:64222922-64256282 GCF_900095145.1 Mus pahari | reverse complement strand
CCCTCCCTCCCTCCCTCCCTCCCTTTCTTCTCTCCTCCCTCATGCCCTTATTTTGAGACAACAGGGTCTCACTTTGTAGCCTTGGCTGGCCTGAACTCACTGTTGTAGACTAGGCTGGTCTCAAACTGATATCGATCTGCTTGCCTCTGCCTCCTCAGTGCTGGGATTAAAGGTGTGCACCACCAAGATGCCAAACGTTCACTGGTGTTTCTTAAATGTTCCCCTTCATGGTGCTTTTTTAAGGCAACCAGTATAGCCAGGCATGGGAATAATCAGGAAAAACGACAGAGTCCTCTCTATCCCATGTCTGAATGCACACTTGGAAAACTTGGACAGAGAGACAGTTCCATTGTTAACTGTAAAACCCACATCAAAGAGAAAATTAATAGCAAGAGTGGCCAAAAGCTCAAGTCTCGTCGTTTCTTTCACCAGTCTTTGGGGTGGGGTGGGGGTGGAGGTGGGGGCAGAAACTGCTGGCTGTTTCTTGGCTGGTAAGAGAAATATAGGAAAAGACAGCAGAGTCTGGGGGCAGGGTTTGGTATTGGTGAGACCCAAGAGAGTGACTGCTCTCAGCCAGGCCGAGAAGCTGTCAGATCCATTTTAAGAAGTGCCGACACCCGAGTATGAAGTCATATGCCGTAACATCTTATAAATGTTATTTTTTTTTTCTAGTAAAAAGAAGTTTATGACTTGGAGTTCCGTTGTGTACGGTATGTGCCTGTGCACATGTTTGTGTGTGTATCTGGGGCAGGAGGGCAGGAGAGAAGCTCATCCTTGGGCATGCCACCCACTTCCTTTGAGGCAGTGTTTGTCCCTGAGCCTGGAGCTCACCCATTAGATTAGATTAGCTGACCCACAAGCCTCAGGGATCCTCTGGACTCTGCCTCCCCAGTGCTGGAGTTAGAGAGGCAGTGCCTGGCAATCATAGGTGGGAGCATGGATTGACCTCAGGTCCTCCAGGGCAAGCCGTCTAACTGAGCAAGCCCCTCCATCAGCCTTCAGCTGTTTTTATTTAAGTCCCAAACAGGAGCGAGGCGGGGATGCAATGCCAGGTGGAGACATTAAGTTAAGGCAAGGACACTGCCTTACCTCAGGTGCTCCTCTTGCCTGGGACAAACATTTCAGATGGCACTCTGGCCATCCTGCACATGTGCCTGCCTATCAACTACTGACTATTGGGCCATGTGGGTATTTGTCACTGAAGATAGCTTGAGTGAGTGTGACATAGTCACTCAGAAGTGACTTGTAATTTGCAGTGAAAGCGTGCCGTCCGCACATTTTGGTGCTTCAGGACGTTGAGATTTAGAATATGCTTTACTACCCACTGTAGCACTTTCCACACAGCACTGAAACACATCTAATTGCTAAGAGCTGCCGGGGGTGCAGCGTACCATCATAGCCGAAGCTCTGAACAGCAGCGCTCTCAAAGCCAAAGGCTGCTGCCATCTTGTTTCACTATATACATGCACCTGTGCATGTGTGCATGCACACACACACATGCACGTATACAGACACACACACACCTTCCCAATACACAAATGCACACTGCATCTACCACATGCAATATTGTGCCTGTTTACCACACACTCACACAATACAGGTGCACCCCCACCACACACACACACACACACACACACACACACACCTACACATAAATGCATCTAACTGTAAGTCTCATTACCCCATGCTGGGCAGCGCTGCCAGGGACATGAACTGGGCACCGAGAACCCACTAAAATAGTTCATCTTACAATACTAACTTTACTCCAGATTAAACTCCAGCTTCTCTGGGTGTAAATGTGCGATAAAAGTGGAAGTTATTTTTAGAGGAGAAGAAGGTAAAGTATTGAGTTTTAAATTCATAAACTCTACAGCCTGAGGTTGAGTCTCTGTCCCACCCTTCCTAGCTCTGCGAACCTGAGCACTTCATTAAGTCCGTATGTGCTCCCTCATGTATAAAACAGTTTCTATGTCATTATGTATATACAGACAAAGGGTCCTGCATACAGTCATGCACACAGCAAGTGCTCTAAGCTGTCATTTCTTTCTGTGTGTAGCAGCTTTGTTTTTTTTTTTTTTTTTTTTTTTTTTTTTTTTTTTTTTTTTTTTTTGGCTTTTCGAGACAGGGTTTCTTTGTACAGCCCTGGCTGTCCTGGAACTCACTCTGTAGACCAGGCTGGCCTCGAACTCAGAAATCCGCCTGCCTCTGCCTCCCGAGTGCTGGGATTAAAGGGGTGAGCCACCACTGCCCGGCGTGTAGCAGCTTTGTAGGGATGGCATAGACCTAACCCAAGAAACAACCCTCAACAGGCACAAAAAACATCAAAAGAAACCAATGCTTCTTTCTAGAGCGAATCCACGGCAGAGGTGGAATCCCGGAGAAGTGCTGAGAGGAGAGGAAGTGAGGGAGAGGCCCCACACACCGGCACACTGTGGTCAGGTTGGGGGAAAGACTGATCTGCAGGGTAGGAGGCACTCACAGGTCCCTGGGACCCCAGAACCACAGAGCAGACACTTGGGCTAGAGAGTGACGGTCTTTCCCCCAGGGCTTGGCCTCCACTTCTGTCTTTAGCTCCACAGCTTTGGACTAGACAGGCAGCTGGATTACAAAGTGAGCTATCTGATCTCCCTAACCACAGGGATGTCTTTCTGTGGTGAAAGACCAGCAGGCATCACCAGTGAGGGAAAGGGACAGTGGAAGAGTGTACGTAGAAAGAATGTGACCAATTTCACTGTGTTTTGGCTTAGAAAGGGAGAGGTTCACTTCAAGTCTTGCAATGAACTAGAACATTGTTTCTATATAATGAGGCCATCTTATCCTGCCTGTTTTCTTCTTTTATTTATATGTGCATTTCTATGTGCAGGGCAGAGGACAACCTTGACTGTTGTGCCTCAGGTACAGTCAGTCCACTCTTTTGTCTATTTGTTTTGCTTTGAGGCAGGGACTCTCTGTGGCCTGAAAATTAACAAGGAGGCTAGGTGTAGCTGGCCAGTGAACCACAGGGCTCTTCCTGGATCTGCCACTCTTACAATGGGATTAAAAGGAAAATGTCACTGTGCCTGCCTTTTTTAAAATGTGAATTCAGGGAATCAAGCTTAGGTTCTCTGGCTTCTGAGGCAAGCAGTCTACCAATAGCACTATCTCCCTAGCCTTCTCTTGCCTTGTTTACAAAATACTTACTGCTATCAGTTAGTCCTTTAATATCACCTCCTGCTATGGTAGGAGACATGGGGCAAATGTAAGGCTAAGGCAGTGTTGATGGAAAAAGAAAAAAGATTTAATTTGTGTGTCTTTCGGAAGTAAACAATTGCGAATTAAAGTGCTATACCAGGAACTTGTTCAGATTTTTGTCTCTAACCCAGGCTTTAAATCAACAGAGACAGCACCCACTGTAGGCCACGTTAGTGGTGTAAGCCCATCCCCCACCACTGCACATTTTTCCAAAACAAACCCATTGCCATCTACAGAGCACCTTAGGGTCTCCACCCACAAATACCTCAGATAGGAAGAACAAGGACAGCCAGTCCATAGAAATAATGTCCAAGAGCAGCCTCACTATGGCATGAACCTCTAGACCAGAGCCTTTCCTCAGGTGCTGAGAGGCCAACACCCAGTGTGGTGGCTATGGGCAGCCCCAACTTCCTGGAAAAGCAATTCAACTGCTGTGCCCTGGTTACTCGCTGTTATTCAAAGAGACCCAATACCATCAACTCAAACAATTCCGAGAAACGGAGTTCAAGAAGGGTTAATGCCCAGACAACGCATCATCTGAATAAGTGTGTAGATGTCCAAGTTCAAATTCTGAGTGGGACGGGAGGTTTTCAGATACCTAACCTTTGGTACGTTAGCTTTACATTTCAGTCATACCTCCAGCAGTCTCACCAGTCACGGGAAGCGTGGCTATCACCTACTCTGAATGAAAAGTCATTTAAAACATCCCAGATGTGAAAATAGGAGAGATACTTGCTTGGGGAGAAAAGGGTATACAGATGAAATGTGAAGGGGTGTGAACGAGATGAGAGAGAACAATGGGGTGAATATGATCACTCTGTGTGTGTCTGTAACTGTCAAATAATAAACATTTTAGAAAAGAAAAAAAATGCCATTCAAAAGATGTCACAGGGTAAAGTTTAAACCATCCCCAGCCTTCAAACTAAATACTAACACTTGGAATAAAGCCAACATTCCGTTCCTGGGATCAGCTTTTAGAGCTGTCTGTTTGACAAAGTCAACTGATGGTTTTGCTCTGGAACTTAGCACAGCTGGTAGCAAACGCTTCACAAGAGCATATCACTGTACCCCGAAAAGAAGACCACCAGGGCCTACAAAAGTAAGGACTGCTAAGCCTTTGGGCAGGACAATCCTTTCAGAGCAAAGCTTTTGTTCTCCTCTGACGTCCTCATTGGCTTTTTCAAATTTGCACACTGCTAATTAATTTACCAGTGTACCTCGCCTACCTCAGGGTCTCAGGTAGCCCAGGCTGGTTTCAAACTTGCTCTATAGCCGAGGATGCCTTTGAACTCTTGGTCCCTAAGGTCTAACTCCACCTCCTGCACGGTGTGATTACATATGCCATCATGCCTGAGATCGCACCTGGCTCTTCATGTATGTCAGGCAGGCACGGTGCCAACGGGGCTCCAGCTCCAGCCCAGATACAAATATTCTCTGAGAATGACTCTCAAACCAAGGCCCAGGGCCAAACACCCTATGCTTCTAAAGGTGTGGAAGGAGGAAGACTCGCCACAACGTATCATCCTGGCAAGTTACCTTAAAGGGACTTAAAGGCAGCAGCTGAGATGGGGAAAACCTTTTTTTTTTTTTTTCTTGACGATGGTGAGCAGTTTGCTGTAGTCTAACTTGAATTACTGGGTCAAGGGTTTGTGGGACCCTTGACATCACCACACACCAGAGCTCCTAAGCCATCTGCTAACCTGACAGGTAGCTGCCATCTCTGTCACTGTTAGGACACCACAGCCACGTTCAATTGTAACAGTAACAATGACAAAAATGTGGAGCAAGGACTCCAGGGCTCACTTAACAAAGTCTGCAAGCCAGGGAGTTATTAAGTAGTCCATGAATTGGATTCAGTATCAAGTGTCATTTGAATTAATGTGGGTTGTGTCTACCGAGAAAACAGCTGCTAAACTGGGGGAGATTAGTCACAAATTCTTTAAGAATGTGTCTAAATGGCCAGTGGGCCTTAGGGTTTGAGCTCACAAGTGGCAGCCCCAAGAAGGACTTTTCTAGGCATACTGTCATTTGTCCCAATCCAAATGTGGCCATTTTTACTTTTCTGCAAGAAAGCTCAAAAATATCCCCAGAAAAAAAAAAAAAGGCAGAGCAATGGAAAATAATATAGTGCTTGTGAATACTCTTCAGGGGCATGTTTTACACCATAAAAAGGATCCCTCCACCCCCGGTCTTGCCCTGCCCCCACATCCACTGCTCAGTTTCTAAAGACAAGGTCTCCTTGTGCCTCTGGCTCACCTTGAACTCTATGAATGGAAGAGAGGTCCTGACCTCCTAATCTTCTAGCCTCTGCTTCCCACGTGCTAGGATTTCAGGCATGGGCTACCATACTTGGCTCAAAGGCATGAAATATTAGATGGCCCATTTGAATCTCTCTAAGCATACCCCACCTAAGGAGGGCTAGAGCCATGACAGTTTGACAGAACCACCACATCAATCAACGTTACGGCCGAGCTTTCCACGCCCCCACCACCCGGGACATCCTTCCTCTGACCCCACGGCTGGGTAACGCAGGTTGGTCCATCCTGGAAACAGCTCAGCAAGACTATAGTGACAGTCCCAAGCTCCCCTGTGAGCAAATGTTTCTTTCATCTTGGGGAATTTTGGAATGGCAGGTGAAGTGAGAACCCTCCCGAGATAAGTTTATGTCAATGAGAGTCACCCTTCCAGGTCCTTCTGGACAGGAGTTCCTCTCTATGTCTTTTTGAGTCTGCTGGACAGTGTTAGGAGAGCAATGATTCTGACACAATGCAACATGTATGTGTGGGAGGCAGAACAGGGAACCTGGAAGGCCAACAAGAATCTCATGGCTATTGATGCCCCTATGTTACAGCAGGCAGGCGAGCCACCTCTGAACACCATCATCCACTTCCCTGATTTTCTGGAAGAAGAAAATGAGGGGTCCCTATTCTCTTCCACAGAGATCACTGGCACTGTCTTCCACACCAAAATGATACACTCATGCTGACATTGTCACAGAACACTTTGCAATCTTTCTTTTGTGAACACTGAGTGCCGACCGGAGGAGAAGGACATTGCTGGCTCCTTCCTGGCCCTCCCTCCCACCCCTGGAAAGGAAAGGAGCCTGAGACTTTTTTGGTGGTTGATGATAATTTTTCCAGGGCATTAATGACAATGTGTTCTAGACCATCATGTCCTTTTGCAGAAGGAGCACAGCCACTATGAAGAAAAGACCGAGACATGGAAGGAGTCGGAGGCAACTCCAGAAAGGATTGCTCACAAATGTTTTGGCAGTGCCGACATCATTGGCACAGATGTTTGGCTGTCCTGGCTGATTAACTGGTTTGAAGGGACAAAGTTCATAGGAAGGGATGCTTCCTGGTACATTTGTTAAATTACAATCAGCCCTGTCTCCTAATAACATCTAAAACTTAGAATGAGACCCTGCGTTATATTTTATTTCTTTTGACAATACTGTTCAATGAGGGCGGGCTTGGTGGAAATTCTGATTTTGTTACCCAGTGCCACTGATTAAAAGACACTTTCTGATGCCATGCCCTGAAATAAACCAACTTGTTTGCTGAAACTACCTACACACAAATTAGAAAATTACATGACAGCCAGTTTCTACAGCCTGCAGCCGGGGACACAGGTTATTACGACAAGCAGACGTCGGCAGGGTTTCTGGTTTCGCAGTAAAAGAAGATGACTTGAAAGGACTCAGTGGTTTTGATGTTCTTCTGAAATGAAAACCCTTCACGAGGGCATAGCATTGGGTTGTCATTAATGTCAGCCATGCGAGAACAGTGTCTCCATGGGAGCTACAGTCATCTCCCAGCTGAGACCTCAACTTTCCACTTGCTGGCTCGTGGGGTCCTGTGCTAGCACTTCTCCAGACTCAGAGCAATTCATTCTAAGCGTGCACACACACACACACACACACACACACATGCACACGCACATACACACACACAGAGAGAGAGAGAGAGAGAGAGNAGAGAGAGAGAGAGAGAGAGAGAGAGAGAGAGAGAGAGAGAGAGAGAGAGAGAGAAGATGAAAAAAAAACAGAAAGACATAGAGACAAAGACACACAGAGAGAACATGCATGCTATTTTCCTTCTTCTACTCCTTGTCTATAACAAAACCATCAGGGAACAGGCAAAACATAGCGGATAGCGGATATTTGCTGTAATTTTTGGGAGTTTTAATAGAAGAACAAGCTACCAAGAATGTAGTAGAGAGTACCTTTCAATTTTCCAAGATACAACGTATTTGTACCTTCTTACAGTGATGGAAGGATTCAGATCCCAGCAACCATGTAATGTTTCACTGTGGGCTCATGCATGCCTGGCACCCTGGCTAGTTTTATGTTAACTTGATATACGCTAGAGAAAGCAGGCTGAGCAAGCCATGGTGAGCAAACCAGTAAGCATCACCCCTGCACCAGCTCCTGCCTTCAGCTCCTGCCTTGTTTGAGCTCCTGTCCTGATTTTCTTTGATGATGAACAGTGACGTGGAAGTGTAAACCGAATAAAACCTTTCCCTACCAACTTGCTTTTTGGTGGTGGTAGTTTCATCATAGCAATAGAAACCCTAATTAAGACACCTGTAATCCCAGCACCAAAGGGGATGGAGACAGGGGGGCTGGGCTTGCTAGGCCGCCAGCTGGAAAAAAGAATGTGAGCTCCAGAGTCAGGGAACAAAGCAAAAGGTAAAAGGTCAGGAAGTAATAAAGGAAAATACCTAATACCCTCCTATGGCTTCTCCAAGTACATGAGTGTGCATGATTGCACACACACACACACACACACACACACACACACACACACCATCCTTTTCTTTATTCTTCAGCGAAAGCAACTTAAAAAGAGGCAAAAAGATGTCCCAAGATTCTCGAGCTGGAGTGGCACTGGCATGGTGCCGCCACACACATCTGCTTGCTCGTCTGCCGTCAGTGTCTCCCATCCTCCTCATGTCATAAAACCCGGGTGAATAGACCCAGCTCACCTGGGAGGAGGGGGCGGAGATTGGGTTTGCCTGGTGTTTACTTGAACCTTGGAGGCCACAGGGCCTCGATTTGGAGGGCAAGAAACACAGGACTGCTCATAAGCAGTGCTTCACAGTGGTGAAGTTAAGGAGAGACTAGGAGTTTTGGACATCAGGTAGAACAGCTGGGGAATGGGTGGAGTTACTGGGATAAGAGATACTTAGAAAAGAGAAAGTGAAGCCCACACTGAAATGGACATCCTATCCCCGGTCTTTCTCATTCCTCCCTACAGCACACTGCAGACATACCCAGAGACTTGTTCTTTAAAATTTCCTTTAATATCTGTCCTCAGGTGCACAAGAACTCAAAACCCAGAGCTATCCCTGGCCCTCTCACCACATGTCACCTTGCTGTGACTATCTGGATTCATTCTTGATGGCATTTATCACCTCTGTAAGGCTGTGAGCTGTCACTGGGGGCTTAGATTGTCAGTTGTTCAGAGTGGAGACCTGTCTTTCTTCTTCATGGTACATATATATAGTGCCTTGCTCAGTGCCTAACACACAGAAGTGCCCAAAGCAAGGGAGGAGTTAGTGAATGCCACCAACTGCTTCCTACTTATGAGTGTGCTGACTCCAGAGTAGAAAGAAAAGGCCACTACAGACATCCAAGGGTACTGCCAGGCAGCTCCTTCTTGCATGGACATTGAACAGGAAGAATCAAAAGCGTCCCTAACCTCCCAGGCAAACCTCTCTTCTAAATGACGTTATTCATTTTAACCAGCAGCCCAAAGAGGCCAAAGGGTTTCCTAGGACCAGAAGAAAAGCCTAACAAGTGTGCTGGAAATATGGTTAAGCAACTAAGAGTACTTGTTACGCAAGTGTGAGAATCAGAGTTCAGGTCCCATCACCTATGTAGCAAGCCAGGTACCTAATGTACAGCTGTAGCCCAGCTGCTAGAGGGGTGGAGATATAAGATCTTTGGGGCTTGCTGGCTTCCAGCCCAGCTCCAGATTCAGGAGGAGACCCTGCCCCAAGGGAATAGACGGAGAGGGACAGAGTGAGGCACTTGCTACCACCTCTGGCCTCCACACCTTTTAGAAAGGTTTATTTATTGTGTGTCTGTGTGCATGCACTCACACAGACACACAATAAATAAACATTTCTAAAAGACTAGGGAGAAGAAATGGGCTCAGTAGTTGAAGAGTGCTCGCTGCTCTTTCTGAGGGTTGCAGTTCAGTTCTCCGCACCCACATCTCGTGGCTCACAACCACCTATGATGCCAGCTCAGGGGACCTAGAGCCCTCTTCTGGCCACGCCCACATATTTATAAATAAATAGTATTTTAAAAAAATGTTTAGAAAGTTGAGAATAAGGTGGGGCTTGCATGATAAGGAAGGTTCTAACTATTCTTCTGACATCTGGGGTCTGGGCAGGTGCCCCATGTATACCATGAGTTTAAAAAGGGTACCCTTAGAGAGGGAGGAGAGCCTAAGTTCCGGGCTAACCCTATGACTTATTATGATCATCCTCGTGTTATTATTTAACCTTTCCCATGCCTGCCTACTCCTTAACTGGTGTGATGGAGCTAACCGAAGTTACTTGACAGGACTAGGAGACTCAAATGCCTGGTGTACAGTGGGAACTTACCATCGCTTCCACGGTGTGAGCTATCAGTATTTTTGTCTGCTCTCCGATAAGACTCCATAATCAACGTTAATCTCCATCTGCTTTCCTGAACTAGGAATTACTGCTTAATCCCAGGATTACTCAAAGGTCAAGATGGCAAGTGGGTTTCAGCTCATCTTTCCAAGTTGGGTGGATTTCCAGCATGTGCTATTTAAGAGACACTGTGCTGCAATTGATTATAATGTCTGTCAAGGGTGTGGAGCCAGGGTTCTAATATTAGAATATGTAAGTCTCTGGGATGAGCGTGTGTGTGTGTGTGTGTGTGTGTGTGTGTGTGTATGCATATATATATATATATATATATATATATATATATATATATATATGCATACATATGGAGAGAGAGAGGGAAAGAGAGGGAGAGAGAGAAGGGGGGAGAGAGGAGGGGAAGGCAGGATGGCCCTGAAGTCATGTGGCTTGGGTTCTAATTTCAGCCTACAGGTAACTGGTGAAGGGGCCTGTGATCTGCCAGCTCTGAGCATGCCGCTTTGGCATGAGGATTACTTTGAGCTGGAAGCCAGTAAACACAGAAGATACAGGAAAAAACCCCTCCCCCCCCAGGCACCCCTCCTTGCAATCTCCTTCCAGGTAGAGGTGGCTACTCATCACCAGAGGGGAGCTTTGACTTAGAGCTGCAAACACAGGCCTCACTGAAACAGCCCTGTTTCCCTTCATTCTCTAGACTCCCCCACAATCCACTGATCACCTTGGAGCCAGGTTCTCCATGTCTTGTCATCTCTCTGCCAGTTGACCGCCCTCATTAAAATAGCAAGCGAGCCCTCCAGGTCTGAGGACACCTTTGGACTTTCACCTCTCTTTCATTTCATTCCAGATGCCCACACGCCACACACTCCTTCCTACTACAAACACAGATTTATCAGAGATGTCTCTGTCTTTTGAGTCAGTCTTTTCTAATTAATTTTCTAGAAACAGACATTGAACATAAGAGGGCAGGGGACAGGTACTGGCTTTTTTTTTTTTTTTTCCTAGTGTTGCAGATGTCATTTTTTTTAATTTAAATTTTTTTTTTTTAAGCAAAAAGCTTCTACTCCATGAAGTTAGTCCTCACTTAAACCCTATGATTTACCAATACTGATTTAAAAAGACAATGAAAACCCTGCAAGTTAAATAATAGAGAAGACAGACTCAGATCCAGGATATAAAGTTGTTGAAAAGCAGAAACCTGCCTTACACGAGAGTCAGAGTTCAGCGCTCTCTGTCCTCATTCAAAGAACCTGACTGTTCCTATCAGTGACGAATATATTTGAAAGGAGAAGAAATGACAGCATTTTTGGCACGAAGAGAAACCATCCAACGCGGAGCGAATCTCCTAAGAAAGACAAGGCGTTGTGAATGCAACAGCTCTTTAATAACCCAGGCACCATTTAAAAATAGCTGGAATTAATTACAGGGCTAATGACCCATTGAAAGGCTTATTTAAATACGAAAGCCAGCACCCGAACAATCATGGAAAAAAGAAATATGGCTTAAAAGGGACTTTTGGATGCAGAAACCAAGAACAGTGATTGAAATAAAAGTACACATTATTTTAGGACACTCGCTGCTCTGCTGAGAGACACTCAGCATGTGAGACACTCAAGGGAGTTCTACTGGGTAAGGGAAGCCACAGGGGACAAACAGAAACATAAGAAGATGGCACAGAGGGTCACCTGCTTGGAAAAGAAGGGCCTCTGTTCAGTATGCAAATAGGAGTCCCTTGGCAAATGTTTCCCCATTACCAAGGTCTTCTCCCATTTTGACTGTGCCTAGTGATTTTAATATATACATTTGTTATTGTATTTTTTTTAAGGCAGGGTCTCAGAGAGCCCATGCCAGCCTCTATCTAACTATGGAGATGAAAGCAACTTTGAACTTAAAATTAAAAAAACAAAACATATTTCTGTGTGTGTGTTACATGTGGTAGAAACCAGGGAACAATTTGGAATTGATCATTTCCTTCCACCATATGGGACCCTGGGACTGAAGACAGCTTATCAGGTTTAGTGGCAGTCACCTTTGTTTGCTAAGCCATCTTACTGGCCCAGTCTTGAGCTTCTACTCCTCCTCCCAAGTGCTGAGACTACAGGCATGCACCACCATTCTTGGTTTTACGTGGTGCTGGAGCCTGAACTCAGGGCTTCCTGCATGCTAAGCAAGTACTATACCAACTGAATTGCCTCCCCAGCCTCCCGAGCCATACTTAATATGCTATAGTAGAAAATTAAAATTTTCACAAAGAGGAACATATACATTTTAATAAGTCTCAGTGGCTATTTTAGAGCTGCATCATATCCTTGAGTTTCCTGTGCCTTAGTCCTCTGGGCCTTGTGTCTGCACCATCATAAGCCAACAAGGAGGTGATAATCTTTTGAGTGTCCTACTTGCCAGGAACATCGCTGCTCTTCTCGGTGTGCCTCTGTTCCCGAATACCCTTTCTGGAAGCAGTATACTGGGAACACACTAGGTGCCAGAGCCTGGGCAGTTTCGTACTTTGTGCATGCCATTGATAATACGCACCATTCTTGTTCTTGTTCACTACCTATTAGAGGTATACAACCTCCTCGTTGCCTGGCTAAATGAAGAGCGGCATGGAATCCAAAGTTCCCCCAAAGCCCTTGAGATCTCAAAGTGGGGAGGTGTGGTGGGAGCGAGGCGCCCTTGACATAGATTGGCTTCAAGGAACAAATATAAATTTCAGTATAAATTGCCGTTCACAAAAAAAAAATGCTTTTAAACCCACAATTATTTATACTGTACTACTGAAGGGACCCTATAATTATTCTGAAAGCGCTTGCCAACGTCTACTTGGTTTCATAATTGCCAACACACAGGCTTGTTCAAAAGGATCCAAGGCTAGGTTAAAATTCGGTTTGGTGCTAGGTTAGGGTTTGAAAGCCAGCAGTGACTGTAGGATGCTGTGATAAGCTGAGGGGCCAGCCAAGTAGAATGAAACGGTCCTCAGACTCGTGAGTGGGAAAAGAGGGAAAGTGGTGGATGAACATCCGGCTCACGTCACTTCAGGTTTTCTTCTCTCCCTTTCTCAGAAACATGGTCATCTGCTGGGCAAAATGATTAGATGGAAACTTAAAATCTGCCCTTGGTGGCAGCTCTCTGAATGAAGAACAGCCCATGTCCTACCTCTTCCCATTATGCCCAGAAAAGATGTTTCCGCTTATGGCCTCTGTCGATAATTCTGTGTGGATTCCGGTAAGTCACACATCTCAGGACATGCTCCTGCCCCTAATACAGGTCGTTGACTTTGCTGACAGTTTTCTGAGTTTCTTTGTGACACACATCTCCCCAACTTAAAGCAGTGATCTAAAGCACGGACAGAAGAGAAATTTCTTGTTCTTTACAAATGTGTTTGGAGTATTTGACAGTGGGTGGAAAGGGATGGTATCTCTTTTCTTTTTATGATCCCCCCCTTGGTGTGTGTGTGTGTGTGTGTGTGTGTGTGTGTGTGTGCGCGCACACACACACACACACACACACATATATCCTGACGGATCAAACTGGGTCCTCATTTTTGGGTGGCAAACACTTTACCAACTGAACCATCTCCTCAGCCGTCATGTTTGGTCTTAGAAACCACCTCATCTTTTGATGAAGGCTCAGCAGGGAAAGGTGCTTGCTTCTGAGCCTGATGGCCTGAGTTTAATCCCTAGAACCCACATAGTAGAAGGAGAAAACTGACTCCCACAAATTGTCATCTGGCTTCCACATAGACACTGGCATGTGAGTGTTCAACACACACACACACACACACACACACACACACACACACACTCAATGTAACAAAGAAAAAATGCTTCTCTGAAAACTGAAGGTGCTGTGGCTAGTTCTCACAAACATAAATGTGGAGGAGAAAATCCAGGCCCAAGTGAGAGCCTGCGAATGTGCCCTTCTCTCCCAACCCCATTTCCACTCCATCCTTATCCTTTGATAACTACCCCATAGGAAAGTAGGAAACCAAGGCGGAGATCTGAGGATAAGTTCACGTTAACCACTTGCACAAATGTCCTAGGGAGGTGCTCTCCCTCACGCTGCTGATAAAGGCACTGCCATCGGCTTTTTCTGAGAAACTATTACAGGAGACCTGTCTGTGGGGTCATAACCCAAAGTCAACATCTCTAGGGCTCAGGAGGTATGAGCCCTGTCCCAGCAAGCCATTGGCCACAAATGAGGTCCTCCTGTCCCTGTGTGCTCACAACAACCCTCTATCCTCTTCGCGTGAGGAGTCCCACCTAAAGTCACTTCAAACGTCTTTGGAAAATGAGGACAGGTTGCCAGTTTCACTGTGTTTCCTCACCTCGGCCATTTCCAGTTCGTACTTCCTTATCTTCCCTTTAGGAAGGTGGTACCCTGCCGTTCCCCTTCCTGAGCCTTTGTTCTTACAGCCCAACTCAGGGAGGATTGATAATGGTGGAATTAGAGGAAGGCACAACTCTGCAGAGCATGTCACCTGACCCCCGACTGACACTCAGTAAATATCGATGGCACGAGTCCAAAGCTAATTCCAACTGTCCAGTCATCACAGTCACTCGTTACCATTTTCTTTCTTTGTGGGGAGGGACTACCCTGACTCTTCGGTGACTGGAGAAGTTTTCTCCCCTCTCTTTTTGCTGAATACTCATGGATTCTGGGCAAGTTGAACTTAAAAACTACCATGGGAGAGGTGCCGTCTACCTCTACTCAGGCCGAAAAGTGACCCACTTTTTCTCAGTGAAGAGCGAGCTGTAATGCTCAGAACTCTTAGGGTTATCTGGGAGCCCAAGGGTCAGGCTCTGTGTCTGATAACATGCTTGCTGTGCCCTCATTTGGAAACAGAAGAAACCACGCCCAGGCGTGCTAGCAGTTGCCTATGATTCCAGCCATTCAAGACCTTCCTCAGCTACATAGTAAGTTCCAGGCCAGCACAGGCTACATGAAACTAAAGGAAGGCCAGGGGAAGGAATGCCCTATTTTGGACAAGTTTTCTTTGCACTTTTATATAATAATCTACCACCCCTGCTTGGCTGGGCTGGGGATTCTGTTATCAACTCTGGGGTCCTAGGTCAGAGTTGGTCAAGTGATAAGAGGTTAAGAGTATAAAAGAAACATCTTACAAACTACAAATAAGCAGAAGATGATTTGAGGGGTAGCCTTTCACAGAATAAAATGCAGTAAATCCTCCTGGCTTCAGATACCTTTGTGACTGTCAAGTACTTTACAGCCTCACCACAGCAGAAGGGCTTACACGCCAGCTGCCCAAAGCTTCAGTGAGGGCTAGCCTCAACTGGATATGTAGCCGAGGATACTCTTGGACTTCTGATATTCCTCTCTCCACCCCCACAGTATTGGGGGCTACCGGGATTCACAAGCACCCCTGGCATATGTGATGCTGGGGACAGATCTCAGGGCTTGGTCCATGCTAAGCAGGACACTTCCCATCCCAGCTCATTCAATTTCTTCAAGATGAAGAATCATTGAAACTTGTTTTAAGAATTATTTGAAACGTACTAAAAAAGTATAAGGTCATTATAAATGTTGGGGTACTCGAAAGAACTTCTAAGAGTCAAGTGGACAAGGATCCAACACAGAGTAGCTGCAGTCTGCCAGCCCCTTTGCCCTATATTCTTGTCTCTCCTGCTTAAGCAGGTTTGTTCTTTTCCTTTTCTTCAGTCATACGTGAGATCTGTCCTCAACCCTCCCTCCACTGACTGGAAATGAGGATCTTTTTCATATAGTTAGTTAGTTAGTTCAGGGGTTGAGTCTAGGGCCTCTGAGCTACACCCAAGACCAACATGTTGTCTTAAGGATTAACTGCGCATTTGGAACTCAACCAAGTGGCCGAGCTCATCAGGGAAAGCTCAGTAGGCATCAATCACAAAGAGGATGTCTTGGGTCTAAAGTGACTTCCTCCAAGTCAAGAGTATCAGCTACAGTTCTTGAACTTGAAGGCTTTTCTGGCAGTGTGGAGGCCTGTTTGCGTACATCCTAAGTCCTCAGCTTCTGATAGAAGAGGTTACAGGGAGATAGACAAGGGCTTGCTGTAGTAGGAAGATGGAACCATCTAACAAACAAAATGTAACAGACAGATCATTTTTTTAACAGCCCAGGGAAAGTAGGATGGACCTGTGACGATCACCTTTCTGCTACTCATGTAATTCCTTGATAATTATCAGCAACACATTCAAGTTGAAAAAACTTTTCTATCTCTTCTCCACGCCTTTAGATAAATTTTACGATTTATTTTTATTGTTTGGGGTGTGTGTGTGTGTGTGTGTGTGTGTGTGTACTTGTCTATATGTGCATTATGTACATGCAGTACCTGTGGAGGCCAGGAGAGGCTATGAGAGTCTCTGAGTCAGGAGTGATAGGCAATTGTGAGCTGCTATGTGGGTGCTGAGAACGGAACGTGGGTCTTCTGCCAGAGCAGCTTCTAACTTTGGCACTATCTTTCTCACAACCAAACAGACACATCTTAAAGAAGGCCAAACCTCCTTTCATATTCAAGTAAACCAAAAATCCATGCTTTTGTACAAAAGCTGAATATATATAATCTCATAAATTTGGCCACCAGCTTCTCCTTCTATTCGGTTTTGCTTCATTTCGCCTTGTTTAATCTTGACTTTGTTTTCTTTCTTTCTTGATTGTACAGTTAAAACTGACTGTAGTTGTTAAGAAAGCGACTTAATTTACACCAAGAAGCTGGTGAGTGGTTTGAATTTGTGATTTCATGTTATTTTTGGAACAAGCCAAGCCGCCACGTGTAGCCTATGTTTGACAAAGTTTAAAATAAAATAAAAAGCTGATAGGCGCCATCCTTCCTTGTCCCCTCCAAGACCATATCCGGGCTAGAGGTCTCTAGAAAATCCTCATCTCAAGTAAGTTTTGGTTGAAAATAATCATGAAGTCACAGAAGGTGGCCCACTTACATACCTAGGGGAAGGCTACCCTTTACGGCATCAGGACGGGAGCCTGAGGATTTTGTTTTGTGTTCTCTGTTTTGCCCTTTCCTGGGGGAGGGAATTGCACTGCTTATTTATTTTTCTGGGTCCTTTTTGAAATGTGATATGACAAGGGCAACATATACCCAGCACAGGCTCATGCAGCACACACAGCCATTGTGTTTCCTTTACATAGCAGCATGGTCAATAGCCACTGTATTCTCGTTATGCATATGCAGAACAAACTGATCCAAATGGCTATATATGCTTGCTTGGGTAATCTGTCCATCTTCCCCTTGCAACAAGTACTGATAACATTTAACCGTAAGTTTAGTGCCCCCCCATAATGTTTAGATATCATATAAGTTTATTGAAACAAATTTGGAAATTATAGAAAATTATAAAGAAAAATCACATGCTTTTTACTCCTGGTGCTAACCAAAGCTTTAAAGATGTATATACACAGAGACACACAAACACACACACAGAGAGACACACACACACAGATACACACACCACTCACACACATACCTACACACACACACACACACACACACACACACACACACGTCAACACTCATAGGGTAGTAGACACTCTTAAAATAAAATATATTATAAATCATAAATATAAAATGTTACTTCAATTTGCATGTTTTAAATGTTAGAGAAGAAAATAATTGAGGAATGATTATTATTTCAATGACAAAGTAATGAAAAGAAAAAAGTACAGCCCCTTTAACTTCAAAATGTACACAAGAATTCCATGCCATGTTGTAGAAAAACTTGAGGAAATGCTTTAACCACAAGATGGCTCCCAAGGTTTTTGGACTCCCTTCCACAATGTAATAGATTTTGAATTGCAAAACAGCAATACACTTTTTAAAGGGGCCATTAACCCAGAAGGAAAGTAACTGTCAACTCCAGGCCACAGCCACAGGAAGGGAGACCAGGGTCAGCTCAGGAAAGTGAACCAAAAAGAATCGACATTTTACTATTCAGACAGAGTCCCAGGCACCTAAACAAAACAAAGCACTTTTCAGCATCCACCAAGTGCAAGATTCTGACCAGGGCATGTGCCTGATAACTGGATAACCTCTTAGTCCTTGGCCTAACTAGATACCTCCGTTTCTCTTGTGAAATCCCACTTCCAGTGTCTTGGCTGAGCATCGATTATCTAGCAAGCGGTGAGTATCGAACAGCTGTCCTGCTTCACTTGAAAAAATAAAGTTGACCTTAGAGAGATTCAGGGGAGATGCTTCTGACATGTTTCTGTAACTGCTGTGGTCAAAAACTCTCAGGGTTACATTTCTGCCGCCTTATGGAGGTTTTGTTGAGCCTTGGTTTCTTCATTAGAAGCCCAGAGATTGTAACACCCACTTCACCTCTTGGTATTTTAAAAGAAAATATCTGATAGTCGACAACAACAGAAGGGTCCGTGTTGTGGCCTGGGGGGACAGAGGGCTCTTGCAGACCACAGATCTTGGTCCATTTCATGGCTTTTCCTGTGTGGCTTTATCACAGACGCTTAATCAGAGGTTACTGTGCTAGGTCACTGTGATTCATTCTTAGTGGTCACTGGGAGATTTGTTCTGATAGAGAAAGTACACACGCAATGGCTGTGGCTTACATATTTGTTTTAAAGAAGCATGGCACTCTGTGGGCAAAGGTCAATGTCCCCATTCTCCACAGACCTACATCCAACTTTCTGTTCCCTCACAGTCAGCCTTCTGCGTGCCCCCTGATTTAAACACGTCTGCTGCAACACGTGCTTAACATATAAGAAAAGCGCATGTTACCACTGGACGTGGCTTTAGAGGTACGGCTGACAGGCTGGTGTGAGAGGTTACATGTTCCAGTTCAAATCTCCGTTCTCACTGCTGTGTGGCCTTCTGAAGATGGTGAAACTCTCCTGGCCTCGGTTCCCCTAATCTTTAAATCATGGACAATTATGATGCTTACTTTCAAGGTTGTTGACAGCTATACAGATCATACTTGATTGCTTAGCCCGGTGTCTGGCATGTAAGAAAATGATGCAATGAGTGAGTGAAAGTCAGTCAGCCTGTGTTGCTGTGGTTACCAACTTTACCTGAATGTGGTGTTTTTCACGTTTGACCATGAAAAAAAGATCTTCCTTTTAAAATTATTATTACACTTATTTTGTGTATATGTGAGTGCACGCCTGCCATGTGGAGGTCAGAGGGTAGCCTTCAGGAACTGGTTCTCTCCTGCCACCAGGTTGGGGTCCTGGATATTGAGCTCAAGTCATCAGGTTCCGCAGCAAGTGCCTTTACTTCGCTGAGCTGTCTTGCCAGCTTCTTTAGAGCTATTTTTACTGGCGTTGATGGCAGTTGGGAGAGAGTTATTCAAACACGTATGAGAAAACTGGGCAACCAGAAGCCACAGAATACCACTTTCCTGCATGTGAAGCCTGCTGGGTTGTGGGGATTCTGACCTTTTGGTCATATCAAGGACAGTTCTCCAACTAGGAAAGTGGAAGGTTGGGCTAGACAGGGCTTGGGCAAGACATCCTTGACATTTTGAACTTTCAGTGAGTTTATCGCCAGATATATTTGGGGAGAAGGAGTTCAGGAGAATCCTAGATTAAAAGCATTTTCTTTCCAATGTAAAATTGCAATTATTCTAAGAAAATCATATATGAGCGTAACAATATTGATATTTAAGCAATTCATCACATTAAAAACCTTTGAATTAAAACCCTTTGAGTTGTATAATGTGCCATTACCCATTTTTACTTGACTCTTTGGGCTTCACATTTAATGCTGCATCTAACTGCCCAGCCACTGTGGTGGCCCAACAGTGGTGTCCCCGTGAGCTCCCCGAATACTATCTATCCTGTCCCAGAAGTATCTCAGCAGAGAGATAGAATGTTCTTGAAACTTCAGCCTCTGCATTCATCCCCCAGCATGCAGAGGGACACTGTCTTCTTCTCACATGGGCTGTTTTCCAGGAACACTAGACGTTTTAACACAGGGTGATACAATTCGATTGAGGTACAATAGGCATATTACCAAGAAATATTCTGTAGGGGAGAATCCACAATTAAGTCCTTTGCTTTTCTCCATCTTCATTTTTAAATCAAGTTGGGAGAGCAGAGCTTTATGGAAGAGTGTGTCTAGTGAATGGGAAGCTGAGGGCTCCATTCCCCAGCACCAGGAGAAAACTTCAGTTGATTAATTAAATGTAAAGGTTACTTTGGTGCAAGCAGAGGTTCAAGTGTTCTTATGGCCGTTAGTTCCTGGATGTGTTGAGGGGCAACAACAGGACCTCATGGTACAATCTGCCTGATGGACTCATCAGCAGATGGCTTTTCAGAATATTGCAATAAACTGTACTTGTTCTGTGTCTTTGCATCTATGGAGCTTTTGTATTTGGCCATGAGCCTCCGTCAATGTCACCCACAGCCACCTCTGTCACTTTCACGATGGACTTTCCTCAGATTGATCTGTTTCATGCTAAATGACTGACAGAGGCAGTGTTCAGAGTAATAGCCACATCTGAAGGCATACCCTAATGGGGCTAACTTAATTAGCCATGTCACCTACACACAACCTGGACTATAGTAAAGCTCAATTTGGCTCAAATATATTTAGAGACCACTTGTTTTGTTTTGTTTTTTTTTTTTTTTCCTCCTCCTTTTTTAATTAGCCAATTACAGTGTGGCCTGAATTGAGAAAGTCAACACTCCTCAAACAACTATTTAAATACTTAAGGAAAATGAATTGTACTTGGACTCAAGCCAGGTATTTGATGGGTTCACAAAATGTCACTTACCTCCTGGCTTGAAACCAGAAGTTAACTCTAATATACGTTTTCTTGCCCACCTACCCAACCCTTGATGTTGACGGGTTGTGAAGCACTGGGGTAATATGATGCCAAGTTAATCAGAGGGGTCTGTAATTAACATACACTCGTATGCACACTGTAAAAACAGGGCAGCAAGGAAAGTCTCCCCATTAGGCTGTGTGATCAAGAAGTAATTAGTTAATGTCTATATGGCTCAGGTATAAATAAATAAAATGGATGATTATTATAATTAGGGAGAGCCCAGTTCAAAATCCACTTCAAGTTCAAAGAATAGTAATTTATAGATCTAAGTATAGACGCAAATATTTAACTCTGTAAAAATACTTATTCTAGGGCCATTCCAGCTATATTCATGGTAAGGTTTTTCTTCTTTTTCTCTCTTAATAAAAGATCTTAGATGGTGCAAAAATTGCCTAATTCCCTTATTAGACTTTAAAATTATTTTAATTAGAAAATGCTTATAGGAAGGGAAAAGAGAAATGTTGGTGTTTCGTGCAATAACTTGCTTAATCTCAGTGCATACTGGTAAAGAGTTCAGGGCCCAAGGCTTAAGTACTCTGAAAGCTAACTTTACATGGAGTGATAGAGGTCATTTCCTAGCCATCAACTTTGGATACTCCTGGACACTTAGGAGGTAACCAGCTTAGCTCATACTATCAACATGTGAAGACTTCAGTCCTGTAACAGTAAGTCAGACTTTGAAAAAGGTGAATTTAGGAGGTTCCCTTGCTGCCTGATCTGAGCCACAAAGAAGGAAGGTTGCCATTTTATTGGGAGCAAATGCTGAGATGGGACTGAAGGAAGTTACATAGAGACCTAAGCAGAGACACAACGGGACACTCAAAGGCAGCAAGGCTGGGCCTTTAGGGAAGCTGAGAGGGTTAAAAGGCTCACAGTAAGGATGGAAGGTAGCTGGCCAGGGGGGAGACAACAGCTCTGCAGGGCCCTGAGTACTGGATAAGGAGCTTGAATGTATCTACCACCTCCCTTCGATGTTTTGGAACAGAAGGCACCAAGTATGGATCCACACATTGTTAGGGCTGATATATGTAACCTGTCCAATGATTTGCCACACAATCTCCAATAATGATAAAGATATAACACAATGAAACAGCCATAAGCACTATTCAGGCTTCATAAATCATCTGTGAATCTCAAAATATGTTTCTAGTAATTAGTAATAATCACAATCAAGTTCAGATTGACATATTCTCTTCAAACAAAATGGGAGCAGAGCTTGTGGTGGTAGACCAGTTATTCCAAATGTGGTCAGTGGGTCAAAGCCAAGGACCGGGGCTCTCTCATCAACATGTATGCTGTTCAGAGATCCAGGCACTTCCTTTATCCATCCCCACGTCACCTGTCTAGGAGCACTGAACATTTGTGTTTGTGTTTTCACTAGTAGCAATATGCCCTCTTTCATGTTTAGTCTTGACTCTATCATGGGATGCTATAAGCCCCTCCCTTCTTTTGATAATGCAATGCTTTTACTGTGTCCCTCATGCCAATAAGACAAGGGCCAGAAAGTGAGTTTAGTCAGTAAATGGTTTGCTTGGCAAGCATGAGGCCCTCAGTTTGATTATCCAAAACCCATGTTAAAAAAAAAAAAAGCCATACATTGTAGCTGATGCTTGTATTCTAAGAACTAGTAAAGAAGAAATAGGAAGAATTCTGCGGTTTGCTGGCCAGGTAGCATAACCAGCTTGATAGACTCTGAGCCAAATTAGAGACACTATTTCCAAAAACACAAGGTGGTTGTCACCTACAGAATGGCAGCTGAGGTTAACGCATGGCCTTTGCAAGCACTTAAACACACACCTGCATGCGTAGAGAAAGTGAACATGAGTACTTTTTAACACTACTGAGGATGGAACCAGGGCCTCACACATGCCAGGCCAGCTCTCTACAACAAAGCTACAGGCTCAGCCTATTTTTTTTTTTTTTATTTATTTTGAGACAGGATCTTGTGAGGTGGCCCAGATTGGTCTTGAACTCTTGAGTCCTCTTGTCTCTGTCTCCTGGGCATCTGGGAAGACCTACCTCATCAGGTCCAATTCAGATAAACATTTCAAAAGAGAACTTACTCTGGTAGGAAGTGCTGATGTCACTTGCAAAGGACCCACTATGAAGGAAGCCAAGCCGAAGCCCATGCTCTGTGGGGATTTATATCGCTTGGCATGGCTGGAATTTTATACCAGGGAGTTCTTTGCTATGAGGCTGTCTTGGGCCCTGTGGATGTTTAGCACTCTCCGTGGCCTCTCCTTATTAGATGCTGGGAGCTCTTTCCAGATGTGGACAACATCCTCAATCCCCTGAGAACTCCCTGCCTGAGAGGGTGGTTTCCTGGATAGTAAGCTCTGGAGAGGCAGGTAGGGGTTGTTTCTCGGTTGGAAAATGGATAGGATAGTGCCCGAGGTTCCCACTGGCCACTTTGGCCTCATATACTTTTCTGACTTGCCAGAGATAAGTGTTGGCCTTTATGATGGGAGGCAGAACAGCCACATAGCTTCAGGCAATGATACTAAAAGAAGCCCCAGTGGCCTCTCTCACTTGAGGGAGCCTTCAGCATCTCCAAAAATGCTTGCTGACAGGAAGGTTGCTTTCTTTGCTTTCTATGGCTGATAGACTTGGGAGAAAGAGGACGAGTTATACACATCTTCCCTGAGAATACCAAGCCATCACACATCCATCTCCCTAGTGTGGCATGAGACTGCCTCTCAGAAAGGAAGTCCCGTATCTCTAGAGTGTCCTGCATAGGAAGTCATGACTTGCCACTAAGTCTCAGGAGGCAGGAGACAGAGCAGGCACAGAGCTGGGAATCTATCAGCTGGAGTTGTAGGGCATCCCCACAGTTCACTTATGCAGCCTGCAGGCACAGAGCCCACTCGCCCATGAATTCCTTTCACTTTCCTGGTAACAGAAGTTGATCTTGAATCTAAGCATCGCTGTTACGCTATCAAACCCTTAGCATGGCTTCTTTGAGAGGAAAGAACAGGCAGCTGTTGAATGACAGCGATGAAGAGGGTAAGAGTTGGCTGTGGAGTTTTGATATATTTCATGTGGATTTCGTTTCTGATGCTTTTGCGTCAAACAAACAAAAAATTTCAAGACTCTGGCACTTCCTGGGTGTAAAATCAATAGTGGATGACGTACTTTACAAGAGGCATTTTCTGTGGTTAGTGTCTTTTCACACCTTTCTTCTGGCACTTAGAATCTAATCATTTCTCTGTGGTAAGAGGCATCAGCTATAGGAAACTGGTTGAATTCAACCAATCAATGAAAGTGACTTGCTCATCTTGCTCTCCTTCTCAGAAAAAAAAAAAAATAACAGAGGGCTGTTCGTTCTAGATTCAAGTCCTCTGATCGATGCTTAGACAGTTCATTCTCACTATGGCTAAGCTGAAGACAGCAGTGGCCGTGGTCCTTCTAAGGACTGTGGGGTGGTAGTCTAGTGAAAAGAAGACACCAGCAAACAAACAGGACAATAGGTGTCCTCATTCACCAAGCGGTAAGTAAGTGAAATGGCAGTCATTTCCCCCCAACAAGGATCGGTTTACAGGAATAACAGCTCAAAGGGTGAGCTGGTTTGAACGGGGGAAGATGAACAATATAGGGATGTGGGGATGGAGACAAGGAAGGTTTTGAGTAAGTTAAACCTCCTGACTGACAAAGAACCTACAGTTGCAGAGCCAGTTGCTGAAGCATCCTTTTATTCAGAACTCAAAGGAAGCTATTCAAGCCCAATATGGTTTGATTTAGTAGATATTAACTGCAGCTAAAGACATGCAAATAGAATGCGTCAGTCAAGGGAGAGGGAGATAAACAGGAGAAACCTATACTGGCTAAGAAAGGAGAAGAGAACAGAGATTGACATTTAAAGAGCAGATGAAAAGGATATGACAACCCAGAGAAAGGGAAGATGTGTACCTGAGACACAGAAGGGAGGGGAAGGCACATGAAGGGGACAGACCCAGAGGTGTCCCCTCACAGCCCCTGGCCTCTTAGAGAGGAGACAGTTGATCCTGAGCTGCAGGTCAAACAAACACGACACAGGCACTTCTTAATAAATACTTGTTAGGTGTCTCAATGCACATACAAAATGACCTTCCATTCTAGATGCAACTTCAGATTTTATGTTGAACTGTATTAATTCGTTTTGGTCCTTTGGAGACGGTTAATACCACAAACAGCTGTAGTGATGAGTCTCCAACAGCTATTCTTTTAGAGGTCTCCATGAACCTGACCCCATACCCCTGATACAGGCTGTCATCACGCAATCAATTAGAAGGTCATGGTACAGTAGTTGGGCCATTGCACTGAGAGTCAAGAGACCAAAGTTCCAAAATTGACTCTGCTGCTAAGTGGTGATGCTGAGCCAGCCACTTAACCTTTCTGAGCTCCTCTTTCCTCCCAAGTCACACGAGTGATGCGGACTAGATAGCTGTCAGGACCCACTTATGAGACAGGAAGAATGCATATTACCATATTATTAGTCATTTTATCAGGTCTCTAGTCTGCCCTGTATGGTCCAGTGTTGGAAGACTGATAAATTTTTTCTACTCACCCTTTCTTTCTCTCTTTATCTTGCCAGCTAGTGGCTCTGCCAACACTACCTTACATAATCAGTTCTGGACATGTTTACCCATTGGTATTATCTGAAGGTGCTTATTTACTATCCTTGGTTCTGCTTGGGTATGGGGAATTGGAAGACCACAGCCGACAGTGACAGTGAGTGGTGCACTTTCATGATATTCAGAATGAAAGAACATGATTCGGTTGGCTTCCCTGACATAGTCCCGAGTTCACTGTAGTGCCCTTAAAGACTACATTAGTGCTTCTGCACACACACGGGCCTTCAGCTAGATTTTTTTCTCCTACTTTTCTACTTGATGAAAACAATCTAATTTTTCCATGAAAATGTAAAACCTGGGGGCTAAAGAGGTGACTCAGTGGCTAAGAGTGCTTGCTGTCACTCCCAGTGCCTATATAAATCTGCACACCTATGTACACATACATTATATACATACAGTATACATGTACCACACTCATACAGATACACACTCACATAGATGGATAGCCTAATGACTAGTGGCACATTGGTGTAATATGACATTTATAGCATCTTTGAATTACAGTGTTGCCCTGACATTCTTAGTGCTATGTACAGAGAGGTATGAGCTATACCCAGACCATGGTGGAAGACTGAGGAGACCCTTGTTCTGGTCTTTAACCTTCCTCCAAACCAACCTAGACTTGGCCTTTAATCTCCCATCTACTTGATTTTGATCACACTGAACAAGATGCCATCTATGGTCTACAGTTGGAATCTTCTACCCAATGCCCAAGTGGTTAGCAGGTGGTTGCATGGAGCTGTCCCTTCCCACAATGGAAAGTCTACTCCCAACTGGGTAATCCTCGAAACTCATGCATCACATAGACACACATTACCACCGGCCTGCGTCCCCTTTAAAAAGTCTTTGAGAAAGGGAAGAATATGAGGAGATTCAGAAAAAAAAGAGAACAAGCTGTAGAGATGCAAAGGCCAGCACTCCTGAAGAGAGGAGGCCCGAGGGTGGGGTCCCTTGTATGAGACCCCACGGGTCTGTGGACAAAGACTGGGCACCACCTCACCTCATCTTTGGTCTCCCAGACTTGACTTCAGGGGTGTCTTAAGCACCGGAAGCAGCTCAATGGGGACAGGCGGAAGCATTTCAGAGAAGATGCTCTATGTAGGCAGGACGGAGTCGGGAGTAATAGAGAATGGCTTGGACCATCCATCACATGCTAGGAAAAGGAGCTGAAGGAGAGGGCAGTCCCCAAGTGGACGCTCTGTCTCGCATACGTACAGTCAGTCCTCCACAACTTCTGGAGTATTTGAGTTCTCTGGATAAGATGAGGCATGAAGGACCATGGGAGACACAGAGGCAGTGTCCCTTTCCCGAGATGCTGGGACATGTCACATGGCTTCTGGATTTTAGCATATTGGTAGCAATATCTGAACTCAAAACCCAACCTATTTCAAAATCCAAAATTGGGTTCATCCTCAGCTTTTAGGCTTGAGAGTATTTTAGGTTGGGGATGGTCAATCAGTATAACCCACTGTGTTCCATAGGCCCACATCTGTTTACCTAGCTGCTCACCCTATCTTAGGCACTGGCAGGAAGAGAAGGGGAAAGTGGCTTATTAGTTATAATCCCCCAGCATAAAAAAGAAAAAACCCAAACTATAAATATTGCCTGTAGAGATGGGGAGATAGTTTAGATGTTCAGACAACAAACATTAGGGAACTCTGATCCCCAACACCTGTGGAAAAAGCCAGGCGTGCCTCTGATTCTACAGTCAAGGAGGCAGATAGAAGGATCCCTGATGCTTGCTGGCAGGCTAGTCTCAAGGAATTAGTGAGCTCCAGGTTCCATCAGAGACCTTGTCTCCAAAAGGAGAGTGGAGAGGGGTTGGAGGGAGACAACAGCTGAAGTTGACCTCTGGCTTCCACGCCCATGTGCGCACACACAAACATACACACACAAACACACACTACAAGGAAACATACAAACAATGCCCACAATGAATCACATTTTTAGAAGCCAACCGCCTTTAACAAATTATCACATCTCAGCTGTGAAATAACCAGGAAGCCAATAATGTCATGGCAACCTTGAACAGACCAGCAGCCTGGGAACCAGATCACCTCTATTCTGGCTCAATTTGCCTAGTTCCAGGTATTTACCTGGATTACCTGGAGGAGAAACGACGTGAGAGGCAGCTGGCAACAAAGCTTTGCCTGATTCGGACCTCAGTCCTGCCTAACATGTATTAAATTGCCAAGCCTATCTTTAAATACACGCGTGCTGTAACAGCCCCGATTCAAACAGCCGTCTTCAATGTCATAATTACACTGGCTGCGACACGAGCCCAGCCAAGATCGCATTTTTATTTTAACAAGCCCGAGTAAGTGCATGAGTGTGGGCTGAGCCTTTTGCTCGATAGTCGATACTTGAAAGCAGGCTCCAACCTTTAATTTACGCCTTTGCTTGTAGCACCCACAGGGCTACGGGGGTTTCTAGAATCAAAGCCGCGCTGCGCTGCTCCAGCCTTTCATGGCCTTGCTTCTGCAAGCATCATGATTGAACTACGGCTCCGTACAAACTTGTTTTCCCTCCTTCTGGCAGTGCAAGGCAAAACACTACTGCCCCATTCATCTCTGGTGACACGGTAATGAAGTCCTGGAATCAATTTATAATAAGCAAAATGCAAGAAAAAAAATCCATTGAAAGAGTTCATGATGAGTGCCTTTCTTGCATCTCGTGACAGCACACAGATGTGGGGGGCGGGGAGCATGGGCACTGATACCCAAATCATACCAGAGAAGGGTCCCCAAAGCTTTTTATCCCCCGCCCCTTCAAAATGATGCAGCAAAGGGAAGCCACTAAGCACACCTGATTGCACTAAATGACTCTATGTGCCTTAAAAATGCCTGGCAACCTCCCTCAGCAAGCCCCCAGCACTCGAAAACCAAAGACCATCACCCTAGAGAGTGGCAGCATGGGCTTTTCATGATTGGAACCCTTTAATTTACCAGCTCCTTCTGGGTGCCACATTTCCAGCAGTCTCTAGCTGGACACACTGGACGTCTTGCTATCCCCCAAATTGCTGATTGTTGACCCCCTCTGAGTTTTCATCCACTCTCCCCTTTGTTGGGAGTGACCGTTCCTTGCTTCAAAGCTCAGCTCAGCCTTTACCTCTTCCAGAAAGCTGCAACTAGGCCTTCGATCTGATCAAGATCACCATGTTCCCTGCCATAAACTGTGTGTGTCCAAGCAGGCACTGACCCTTACAATTCTTTCCTGCCCAGGTCATCGTTTGCAATGCATAGCCTAGCACATATCACATGCTTAACACATTCCTTTGTATTTAGCACCCACTGACATGTTCAAGAGAACACACACACACACACACACACACACACACACAGGGCTTGGGTTCAAGTACAATGTATGCCAGGTGAGATAAGCTCAGACAGAGCCATTCCTGTAACATCTATCTTGACTATGTGATCTGTACCACGCACCATGTATAAGAGGGGATGATAGCATTCATTATAACATCACACCTACTGTATACTAATTCAGCATCTGTTAGAGGTGAGCCATCTTGCCTTTCATATGTGTTTCCTCTTTTCCAAATTCCTTATCAGGTAGATACTGCTTTCTTTATGCCTTGGAGGATAAAACCCAGGGGCCTTAAGATTTGCTCAAGTTCTTTTAACTAGAGTGTAGACTTTCTAGGAGGTCATGGATATATCTGGAAATGTTTCCTAATTCATACATGGACTTTCTTTTCTTCTTTAAAAATGTATTTATTATTGTGTAGATGTGGGATGTGCCTGTGTGTGCGTGTGAAGGTCAGAAAACAACTTAGTAGTGTTAGTTTTCCCCTTCCACTTTTCTATGGGTTCTGGGGATTACACTCAAGTCATCAGGCTTATGTGACAAATGCTTTACCCACTGAGCCATCTCACTGGGCTGGACATGCCTTTTCTTATACATATGTAAGCTTCTTAACATCCTTATTCATGTATCTCATGCCATCCCAAAGAGCCAGAATAGGACACAAGACCAAAGTCCCGAGTCGGGATCAGGAGACAGTCAGGGGTCTGGAGAGATGGGTCCACTGGATTTCCTCTGTATGTGGCCACATACAACTAAGCCAGAAGAGCAGTAAGTTCCCCCAAATATGAGAGAGAAGGAGAGAGAGAGAGAGAGAGAGAGAGAGAGAGAGAGAGAGAGAGAGAGAGAGTTAGTTAGTTCATGTTCTGGGTCCCCTTCAGAGGTTGCTGGAAAGTGCCCAGGCAGCATTACACTGTAGAAGACCTTCAGGTTCCTATGGCAACATCATGGAACCATCTCACCTTTTCCTATCCACTGACCCCATTATTTCACTGAGCAGTCAGTATTTGCACAAGGCCTAAATGTAAAGGAAGATAGTCTTAGGTACCTTTACTTTCCCCACTGCAAGGCTATAAATTCCACTTTACCTTGTGAAGAGGAAGTATGGAAGAATTGGGATAAAGAGTTTAAAAGTTTGTTCCAGCATGGAAACAAGAGGGACTTAGAAGCCCCAACCTCTAGCCTAGAAGCTCGTGGCAGTTGATCTGCTAGGAGAGTCATTTTAATGGCGTGGCCCCTGGCTAGTGAACCACGCTCCAGTGGATGGCCCCAGACCTATGAGTGTGAGGGCAGCACGAAAGAGGCTAGGTGGATTCTAGAAATGTACTATATTCAGACGCCATGAAGCTGGGAGGGGTTTGGGGCACTGGGGTGGATGGAGGAGTTACTAGGGGTGTGTGTGTGTGTGACCAAAATATATTGTATACATAATGAAATTTCCAAAGAATGAAAATATTAGAGTTGTTAAAAAAATAGTGTTTATACAATGATTGGAAAATTCCAGAGCTGAGTCTATTCTCAGTTCCGAAAATATATTAGCACTTTTCTGCTCTTCCCTTATGAGTAAGCTTTTTATCAAAGTGCAACATGAAGCCAATGAGGCAACTCAGTTGGGAGAAAGCACTTGGCCAACAATCCTCATGATGTGAGTTCGATCCTGACCTGAGACTGATTCCCTGAACCCACAGAAAGGTGGAAGGAGAGAATCAACTCCACAGAGTTGCCCTTTGACCTCTACATGTGTACCCATGGCACGTGTGCCTCCCCCAAATAATAATAAAGTAATAATATTACAACAGAATCAGGTTCAAGTTATGAATACAATTTTGATGAATATTCTGAGCCAACAACTGCTCTTTGATTTTTGGTAGTATTCTTTGCCTGGTCAAAACTCTAAATTCTACACAATTTAGTATGTAAAATCTATTCTTTTGAGTCAGGTGACAGGACCACCAGTACAATGTTAGGAATTTAATAAAACACAATGTTTAAAAAGCACAAGAATCAGGGCTGGAAAGATTGCTTAGTGGTTAAGAGTGCTGGCTGCTCTTCGAGAGGTCCTGAGTTTAATTCCCAGCAACCACATGGTGGCTCATAACTATTTGTAATGGGATCCAATGCTCTCTTCTGGTGTGTCTATAGACATCTACACTATATATATATATATATATATATATATATATATATATATATAATATTATATTTATAATAAATCTAAAAAATGTACAAGAAATCTATTTTACTTTGAAGCAGATAATTATGACATGTTATTTTCCAGGAGGGAAAGTAGAATATTTCATTTTAAGATTTATTTTTATTGTTTTTATCGTGTGTGTGTGTGTGTGTGTGTGTGTGNNNGNGAGAGAGAGANAGAGAGAGAGAGAGAGAGAGAGAGAGAGAGAGAGAGAGAGAGAGAGAGGCTAAGAACGCAGGAGCCCATGGTGGCCAGAAGATGGCATCTGACCTGGAACTGGATTAACTTGGTTGTGAGATTCCCAGTGTGGGAACCAAACCAGGGTCCTCTGCGAGAACGGGTACCCTTCCCCGCTGAGCCATTGCTCCAGCTACTTCCTTTCTTTTTAGCCAACAAAAGAGGTGCTGTTGTTTCTCTATCCCTTCCAAGAGTCAGGGCTGCAGCAGCCTCACCTCCCCAGCAGCCTTCTGGACAAGGACAGAGTTAGCTTTGCTTCCCTTCCTCTTAGCCTCATCCCTCACCCATCCAATGCTGTGAGCTGTTCTGAAACTCAGCAATCCTTCTGCCCGGCCCTCCATTTGGGGGAAGGGTTTTCTCATGGCCAGCCTGGCTGGGGCCATTGCACAATCTCTGTTTATACAAGTGAGTGTGCCCAGCCTCTACCTTTAATTGGCCAATAAAACCAAGCCAGGAGCAAGGCACCCCAACACCAAGACCCATCAGGCGCCAGAGGCATTCAGTTCTCTCCCAGTTACTGGCATCAGAGTGCAGAGCACATTGGCTTCTCCACCGGTAGCGAATGAGAACACGAGACCCCCGTGCCCATTACTTGATAATAACAGAGGCGATGGCCCAGTCACAGAGGGCAGCGTACACATCTCTGTGTCCGATGCCAAAAAAGTGATTATAAAATTAGGAACAAATATTCGGCATTGCTTTCTAGCCTGCATGCTATTTTCCCCGGGGAGATTTCAGGGGAGGTTGGGCTTTCATGCATTTAATTAGAGTAATGGAGCAGATTCTGCCAAGTGTATCTGAAGCTAGATGAGGGCTCAGCCTTCTCGTCACACTCTGGGTGCCAACAGATATCTGGGCTGACTGTTCCCTAATGGAGAAGGTCTGAAGGAGGGTGATTGACAGCTGCTGTGAAGGGGGCCATCACACAGAAATAAAATTCACCAAGTGGCCACAGTAGTGCCTGGAGTCTCACAGCTTCCAGGAGTTGGGACAGAGCTATAAGTGAAACTAACTGTTGAAAATATCATCTCCTCTATGTAAGTCCAAACCAAACAGGGAATTCACAGCCGGAATTCACCAGTGCCGGTATCACTAATGTAGGTTGTAGAAAGTTACAGATAAAATCATAATAAATTGTAAACCACCATTTTACAGTGGGTCTCTGCTGTGTCAATAAAACAACAAACACAGAAAATATACCAACAGCTACTGTGGTTTTCTACAGCTATGAAGGATGGGATGTTATAGCAGAGTGGAGTATAAATTTGTATCTGAAAGTGCCTTGTTTAATAAATTATCAACACTAAGCTGTCTGCATGTAAAGTTCTTCCACTGGTACCTCAGGCTCAGCCGCAAATTCTTTCTCCTAGAGTAAACTATAGCACAGAAGAAACTTTCCAACCCTGGGTTTTTGGGTCATTTTATACTCATAAAAAACACAAGGAGCTGGGTAGTAGTGGTATATGCCTTTAATCCCAGCACAGGAGGCAGAGGTAGGCGGATCACTGAGTCGAGGCCAGCCTGGTCTATAGAGTGAGTTCCAGTACATCCAGGAGAAACCCTACCTTGAAAAACAACAACCTACCAACCACAACAAGAAGCCACAAAGGAGCATTTGTTTCTGTGGGTTGTACATCAGTGACTACCACCTTACAAAGGAACAGTGGCAACAGTTAAAAATATTTACTTTCGTGCATTAAAAAAAAAAAATTAAGAACACTCCACCAGAATTTAGCAAAACAAAAACAAAACAACAAAACAAAACCAACCCCCCAATGTTCTATTGATTTTCTAATTTTCTTTTAATAAATCTTTTTCATCTGTGGAGTTTCATGGCTGCTTCTGTATTCAATGTGTTCTGTGATGTTCTCTTGGGGATTGTGTGAGAAGAAAATCTGGTTAGATAAGGGACTGGACAAAGGAGAGGTAATAGTATTTTCCTTCCTCTCTCCTCTCCCTCTCTCCCCCCCTCTTTCTCGCGCGTGCGCGCGCGCGCGCACACACACACACACACACACACACACAGTGGGGAGGTCTTGTGTAACCCAGCCTGCTCTAAAATTCACTCTGACCAAGGATGACCTTGTACTTGTGGCCCTCCTGCTTCTGCCTCGTGTGCTGGGAAGAAGCCATGCACTGCCCTGCCACCCTCTGCTCTCTGCCATCTCGGGAAAAGCCTTCCTTCAGGTTAGGCAGGTGCTCTACGAAATAAGCCACATCACAGGCCTCTTCAGGCAACTCTGGATTTTCTATGGTGGTGCGCGTACAGACTTAACAAGTAGGAGTCCCTCCACCCCCATTTTCTTTCTTTCTTTCTTTCTTTCTTTCTTTCTTTCTTTCTTTC
>NC_034599.1:64218094-64222402 GCF_900095145.1 Mus pahari | reverse complement strand
GGGGGGGGGAAGACAGCCAACTGAGGTCCCAAATTATGTTGTCAAGGGTAATTCACCAACCAACTACAAGCTCACCCAGTTTAAACTGTCCTATTTGGTAGAGAATTCCATGTAGCATATTAGGTGAAGTTTGAGATGCCCGCCTTGGTACAGTTTGCTGCCTGAAGGAAGAGGATCTGATCTCTCCTGTGATGAATCTTTCCTAAGTAAATGTCAAGTGGTAGGAGGGAAATCGGTTCTCATTGCCCTGCCTTATGAAGTGAGGATCTGCGAGCCATCCCCCCCCACTCCCCCAAAGGATCTGGCCATGAGGTAAAGCATTCCTCCCTTTGTCTTAAGCTCCCCTTTGATGTGCAAGTCACTGGTGGAGTAAACTGTGATGACTTTGATGTTGAACTCGGAGACTTTATTGTTACTAGCATGCCTACAAGGAGAGCCGCCAGTCACTTCTCACATCTGAACAACCATGTTCCTTTACGGCCCCCTTTTTACAAGCATCAAATCCTTAAATACATGTTTTCCCATTCCTGCTGATTGCCATGCTATCTGTGGTGGGGGAGGGCTGTGCTCCAATATAATTGCAGCACCCACGTTTTTCTGTAAACACCCCGAGGCGAGGCATCGTCAGATGGCTGGTAACCAAACTCCCTCAACAAGAGAAGCTTAACTGCAAAACAAATTTCTAGCAAATAAAAACATCCCGAGAACTCTCCAGCCATTTTAGCAGTCAAAACGAGGAGTTTGGTCGTATTTCTCCTAAGCAACCATTTGAAACGACACAGAAACTGTAAAAAGAGTTGGCGGCAGCAGCAGCAGGGGCCTGCGGAGAGGCTGCCAAAAGTTTGAACCATCTTAACTCATTGTAACAACTTTGTTTCTCTGCAGTGGTGGAAACAGGAAACTTCTGTTAGCCGATTCTACTGGAGAGAAGCCTGGCTTTCCCCTTAAATTTCTACCCAACCAGAAACAGGCAATGTGCGCAGTCTTTAAAGGCACTGTTGAAGATACAACTCTAATTTCATGTGCTGACTCCCATCAGATTTTCTTTTCAAATTCTTTTTAATCATCTCTGGAAATGTCAAATACCATCCCCTCACCCCTACCCTCACTTACATCACCGGATACTGGTGTCTAACTGACCCTTCTCTTTCTGATCAACATTGCAATAAAACTCAAGTTCTCTCAGATTCCAGGCCTCAAAATGAAGTAGGGACAGATCTCCATGTTTCCTTCCGGTTCTATTTGTTGTTGGTTTTTGTTTTGTTTGTTTGTTTTTTTTCAAGCAGGTGGCCCAGGAGGCACACCATTTCTGCCTGCTAATCATAATCACTGTGAGCACATTGGGAGAAACTACATCTCTTAGGGATCTGTGGCTTTAGTGTGCAGTCAGGAATACAATCGTTGTGGAATACAGTGGGTAAGGCTGTTTGGTGGTTTTCATTTTTCAGCTAATTCCCCACTCCTAGGTTTCAACTCAACCATCAAAAATGGAAAAGGCTTTGGGCTAGAACTTGATAAAGCAGGGCTGTAATTTGCCAGAACTAAGTCTGGACATATTTGTTAATATTAATGAAAGCCTTCTTGTTTTAAAATGTGTTTAAATAGCTGGCATTAGTAATTACCTCTTTCTACCTTAGAATTTTCACTTCCAAAAGGAGCTGGTTAGCCGACTGAAGTATCTTAAGCAATTTTAGCTGGGGACAGGGAGTAAGGAAGTAAGCAGGCTTCTGTGTGCCTTACCTACATCTTGAACGAGACCCCAGCCCACCTTTCAACTGTAACAGAAACTTTTTTTTTTTTTTTTTTTTTTTGTACTGGTTTAGCAAGGACAGTCTTAAATGCAACTGGCACTCTTTCTTTCCTTTTCTTGACACCAAGTGTGCGGTACCGAAGGAGTCCATGGCTGCAGGAACAGAGTACCACAGCCTGGACCCAGGCTGAGGTTCCCGCAGTTTTACCCACTAGTGCTGTTCACCATTGGGCCCTGGGAACCCTCTGGGAGTCCTGGGTGACACACTGAGGACCAATCTGTGGAGGGCAGAGACTAGGAAATCCAAAAGCTGTCTAATCTTCTCAAGGCTTGTGTCCTGGTAGAGTTGAGGTAAAGACGATTTAAAAGGTTTAGTTTAATTCTGTCTCCACCCACTTGTCCTCCTGCTGTTATTTACTTATTTAAAACACTCAGTTGTGGGAACTCAATATACATTCTGTGTGACTCAGTAGGAAGAGGTCCTGGCCATGGAAGCCCTGTGGACTCAGGGTGGACACCTAGAACCCTCAGTGGAAGGGGAGAGCTGATTCATGTACAGACACTGGTGGGGTATGTACACACACACACACACACACACACACACACTCACACAACACACACACACAAAATAGAAACAGAAAAAAAACCTGTGCAGTTGGTTTCATTTGCGTTTTGTTGTTAAGAAAGGAAGTCACTATACCATGTTATTAAAAAATTATCAAACGATCATGAATTAAAACACCCCCTCAAAACAAAAACAAAAACAAACAAACAAACAAAACCCCGAAGACACTAGTGTAGCCCCTGCCTGCAATCCCTCCTTTAAACCTTTCACACCATGAGTACTTGGGGTGCACTCTTACCAGTGTCTTCAAAAATAATCGGGTGTCCTAATTCAGCCTCATGCAAATGAATACTCCCCAAAAGAGGCCTTATTAAAATTTCCAGCCCTTGATGTCGACATAATCCCTACAGTTCCTTAACTTCTTGCTTTCTAACTTCTGTTTACTGATCCGTTGCTTCTGTCGGCTCAGTATGGCATCAATTAGTAACACTGTGTGTTGATTAAGTTTCCCCAGAGCCCCGAGAAGGCTGCTTTGTATTTATTAACGACTGCACTGGGCACTACTATTTTTCAATAGCATTTAAAAATGAGTAAATTACTGAAGCTCAACTATAAAAGAATCTCACATTTCAAAGGCGGGGGGGGGGTGTGGTGGTGGAGAGAAAGAGCATATCATTTCAAACCATCCCTAATACTTGCATGGCTGGTTTTATTTTCAATGTAATATTCAAGGGGTGTGTGTGTCTTCAGCTCTTGACTCTAGTTCTAACCTCAGCATTTTGGAATATACATGACATGAGTTGGGGAATGGAGACATAGACCCAGTGATTAATTAAGAGCTGGTTTAACAGGTTTAAATTTCATTATCACACACACACACACACACACACACACACACACACACACACACACACACNTTTCTTTCTTTCTTTCTTTCTTTCTTTCTTTCTTTTCTTTCTTTCTTTTTAGTTTAGGTTGTTTGTTTTTGAGACAGGATTTCACTCTGGAGACCAGCTGACCTCAAACTAATGACAGACTTCCTGCCTCGAAAGAGCTGAGTTAGAGGCGGGAACCACCGGTGCCAGCAATCGATTAATTAGAATATGGATCCTGAAACCACACCAGTGACTTCATGTTCTGCTCGATCCAAATCAGTCGCTCTATCTTGTCCTGCGGCTGAGGTTTTGTAATCCCCTGTACTGGTTTCACAGGCATGGGGGTTGGTTCACCGAGTTCTGTAGTTTTCCAAGGGGTGACACATCTCTTTTATCAGAAGCGATCATCTCAAGGCCTCAACATGGTTAGCTCCCCGCCCCCCAACACCCATCAGCTTCTAAGTATCAGGCCAATCGTGGGGTTGGACCCACGTATTCCAAACCCGACATTTCTGCATGCAAGGCTGAACGTATTGACAAGAGACACAGCTGACTGTTCTCCTCTGAGTGACAGACACTTGGTTCACTTCACAGGGGCTTCGTGACACATTCCCCAAATCCGAATAACCACAGTCAGCCCTTCTGTCAAAAGCACGAGGATTTCCATTTAAGAAGTACCGGCCTAACTCTTGATGCAGACAGGGTACAGCACTCTGTCCCCGGAGACAGCCTGGGACTTCAGAATGAAGCCGAAGCTTTTCAGAGAGCACAGCAAAGGCCTATGCTCCGTGGTCAACACTGAATAAAGTTAGGGCTGGCAAAAGGGCCCAGCGGTTAAAGGCACTTAACACGGGAGTCTGGAGTTTGACTCTTATAGCCCCACTTAAAGGTGGAAGGAAAGTGCTGACTCTATGATGTTCTCTGACCTTCCTAGGTGAGCAACGGCATGTAGCCCCTGCTCCCCATCCCAGGTCATGTATACACCCTCTACAATAACAATACAAACAAGTTGAAATTAAAAATTAGTTTTTTTTTTTTTTTTTTTTTTTTGTACTGGTTTAGCAAGGACAGTCTTAAATGCAACTGGCACTCTTTCTTTCCTTTTCTTGACACCAAGT